>NW_009648041.1:3516170-3517489 GCF_000708025.1 Charadrius vociferus | reverse complement strand
TTCAGCAGGCTGAGAGCCGCTTTCTTTGTTAAAGAAAAGTAAATCCTCCAATAATCCAATTTCCCAAACATGAAATTTTCCTGCATGGAAAGTGAGTGAGGTCATCGTGAGAGTCGTGCCAAAAAAGTAATGTTTGGGGGGTAAACAGCTAATTACGGTGGCTGAGAAAGGCGTTATTAGAACTCCTGCAGGGGAAATGTTTTGCAAACCTCCAGACCGTGGGCTGAGTGGGGAGGCTGAAATAAAGCGAGTTTTCATAATTCAGTGGCACCTGCCTCATAACACAGGGAGGGTTTCTCTGGTCGGGGAAGGGGCCGATAGAGTTACAGCCTGCTGCCCTCCAACAGCAGCGAAAGTATTCCAGGTTGGGAGAGCTCTCTGTAAAAGACAATAATCCATTTGTTTCTGATTTGAGCTGTATTTGTGAAAGTTTATATTCCTGTTTATACCTACAGGTGCTCCGCAAGCATTCCTGTGTGGTAGCCAGTGCAGCTTTATTAATTAGACTCACATTTCTCCAGTGAAAGCACGGGCTTGTATTATTTTACAGCTGTGCTTGTGCAAAGACGTGCAGCTCTGCCTTCTTTTGGTCTTCCTCCCTCAGCAGCTGAAGGAGCAGGAGGTTGGAAATGCTGAAGCCCAGGAGGGAGGTCGGGAAGGCCAGAGGGGGAGAGCGCACGAGTTCTCCTGCCGATGGACGGGTGGATCCTGAGGGCTCTCAGGGGGCTGCTGGCAGGCAAAGCAAACCTCTGCTGCTGCTCTCATGTTAGGAAACAGAAGCTATAGTGGCCAAAATGGTGCGGGGACAAGCTCCGTGAAAAGGCCTCATTGAAATTACTCAATTAAAGTTACCACCAGAGTCTGGAAAGGGGGAAATCGGCTGAGTTGACACCAGCAGCTTGGCTAGGTGGGTCTTGGAAACGTTTGGAGGTGGAGGGCGTTTGCATGGGGACGCCTGCTCTCATGTTAGGAAACAGAAGCTATAGTGGCCAAAATGGTGCGGGGACAAGCTCCGTGAAAAGGCCTCATTGAAATTACTCAATTAAAGTTACCACCAGAGTCTGGAAAGGGGGAAATCGGCTGAGTTGACACCAGCAGCTTGGCTAGGTGGGTCTTGGAAACGTTTGGAGGTGGAGGGCGTTTGCATGGGGACGCCTGGGCAGGCAAAGCCGAACTGCTGCAGTGAGCGCCTTCGGCACTCGCCGGAGACCCTCCTCGGGCTGCGCCAGCGCGGTGGGGTGAGAGGGGCCGGGTGAGGCGGTGGCGGTTCACACGTTGGCCCTGGGCTCGGCCATGATGATCGGAGGGTGAGGGGTCTG
>NW_009648041.1:3511732-3516154 GCF_000708025.1 Charadrius vociferus | reverse complement strand
GTCGGGTTGGCGGGGGGCGGCGGAGCCGGGTTTCCCCAGCCATAGCGGCACCGAGGCCGTGGGCTTCAGCCTGATGGGCTGTGCACGCGCCTTCCAGGTCATCGTGGCACTTAACTGAAGTCGTACCTGTGATGACGTGCTCCCCTGGGGTGCTATAATTTAACATCGAGGTTATTCTCCTCGTTAAGAAGATGTACAGGTGTAGGGAGTCAACAGGTCGAGGGAAGTGATTCTGCTCCTCTGTTCTGCTCTGGTGAGACCGCACCTGCAGTGCTGCCTCCAGCTCTGGAGCCCCCAACATAAGGACGTGGACCTGTTGGAGTGGGTCCAGAGGAGGGCCATGAAGATGATTAAAGGGCTGGAGCACCTCTGCTGTGAGGACAGGCTGAGAGAGTTGGGGTTGTTCAGCCTGGAGAAGAGAAGGCTCCGGGGAGACCTTATTGCGGCCTTCCAGTACCTAAAGGGGCTACAGGAAAGATGAGGACAAACTTTTTAGCAGGGCCTGTAGTGATAGGACAAGGGCTGATGGCTTTAAAAGAGGGAAGAGTTAGACTAGATAGAAGGAAGACTTTTTTTTTTTTTTTAACACTGAGTGTGGTGAAACACTGGCCCAGGTTGCTCAGAGAGGTGGTGGATGCCCCATCTCTGGAAACACTCCAGGTCAGGTTGGACGGGGCTCTGAGCAACCTGGTGTAGGTGAAGATGTCCCTGCTCGTTGCAGGGGGGTTGAACTAGATGACCTTTAAAGGTCCTTTCCAACCCAAACCATTCCATGATTCTGTGAGTCTGGAGCAAGGCAGAAGTGCCAGACCCAGTCGGTGTGTGGGTGACTGGGGGGGCACGTGTGAAGCCTGAGTCCCCGTCCCGAGACCGGGCTGCTGCTCAGGCACAAACAGGGGCCGGGCTTACTAAGGCTGGAGGGTTTATTACACTGTCGTCCCATGACATAGTAATAAGACTTTTTTGAGGCCAAAAACTTAGAAAATAATTGGCAACCAAGTAAAACATACAGAACAACGGACATAATTCTTAAAAATAATCTTCAATTAAAATGGGGAATTTCAGCCAAGTCCCGTATTGGCTGGTTAATTGTACCAGTTTCCATGGCACGGTGTAGCAGTTTTTCCTGCCACTTTTAAGGTTGTCTCTTTTACGAAGTTTATATATAGCAGAACAAATTTTTGGAGCTTGGGGGGTGGGGTGGTGGGGAATGGGCAGGGAGATTTATTACTTTGTCTTAAAAGCTAACTTACATTTTCTATTAAAGCTCTTTAAACGTGATGAGAGGGTTAGCACTGCAGTTGGTGCATTTAATTACTTGAGCTGAAAATAATCATGCCTCATAAGTCATTGCATCCAAATGCTGGATTTTTCTAGCTTTTTTACTTAATATTTGCATAATCAGTTTTTGTCATCACCGCTTTGTTATAAAAAAAACCCCAAACAACTAGCCAATTTGTTTTAGCTAACCTAACGGGGGGGAGAGATGGACCCCAAGCGCTTCCTCCCCCTCCCCGTGCGCTGATGGAGTGGCTCTGCACCCGTGGGCTGCGAGAAGGACAAGGTGACTCAGGAACAGCACCAGGCAGGTGAGAGCCCCAGCGGGTGGCCAGGGCTGTGCTGTACACACCAATTTGTCTAATCCTGTTGAAAATGACGCTTTAAGTTATGGGACTATGGGAGGAAAAGACCTAAAAATGTATTTGGTTTTCCCCTGCTGCCTGTTTGCCTTGAGTTTTAGTGACATTTTATTTCAAGTTTACTGAAACTTGAAAAAATAATTTTATTCCATCACTTGGATAATGTAGACTAAAAAACCTTGAATCTCAGACTAGGCACCAGCCTCTTAAAGGCTCTTTCTTTTCCATTTTAAAATATTTTAACTCCTACATGTGTTAAGGGACTTACCACAGTAGTCTCAGAAAACCTGCTTCATACCCAAAGTTCTAATTTGGCGAAGGAAATATTTTATTTTTTAAAATATACAGAAAGCAAATTGAGATTTTTAGTTAAAGCAAGAATTCAAGTTTATCTCCAAAGCTGCCTCTGGAATTTCTATGCAGGGTGGGGTTTGGGTTTGAGGAAGCCAGAGGTGTTCCCAACTGCAGCTGAGGCTGGTGCTATCCTGGCCCCATTTTTCTTAACATACTTCTACACGCATGCACACACCCCATCTGGTCTGTCCCAGTGCCAAGGTAAGGGTGCTCGCCAGACACTTAAGCGAGTTGATATATTGGAAATGGATTTCTTACCAGTTCTTTATTGTATCTTTCAGTACAGCCCCCAAATTCCACCCCATCCGCAAGTCAGGCTGCCAGAGTTTCACTCTGATCTATAGTATCTAATGTTGAAGTTGTGGGTCTAATTTCAGGAGCGGGTACCTTGGCAGCTAGCCCGCCTTTTCATCAGAGAAAGACAGAAAAAGAGTATAGCAACGGATTAGAATTTTATTTAATTTTCAACTGAAACTCCCAAAAGCTCACTCTCAACAAAACAGCTGTAATATTATAAATGAACCTTTATTAAAGACACTTCAATGCCGTTTGTTAGACACTTCAATATCTTACATGTTTTTCAATGTACAACATTGTACCAAATTTTCTAATAAATAAATAACTTTGTACACAAAAGTAATACTTCCTCTTTCACATTGCCTCTTAGAAGCAGCAAATTCACATATTTAGTGGAAGTCATAACGTTAGGCAGTTAACTTTATTCAGAAACATTATTTTCAAATGTTAATGTGGCAAATATGCTTTGTATCTGCAATGGTGATGACATTTCCGCCAGCAAAATGAGTCAATGAAATCATTCCCATCTTCCCCCTGTCCCCGGTTCCACTGTTTTCACCTTGCGAGTCAGTTCTGAAGCATACTTCTCCCTTGAGTAAAGGGGAAAATGACGCTCGGTTTATAATTTTCTAACATCCATTTCCTTTGCTTTGAATAAACTTGGCACTCAACATAATTCGCCACCTGTCTCAAAGTGCAAACGTGTCAATAGTCAGGAACTGATACAGACAGGTACCCGGCGGAATTATGCCTTGCTTCATCGCGCTCAGGATCAGCTGGCCATCGACTACTGGGCAAGAGGCTTCCCCTTAGGGGAGGCGGTGGCTCCTCAAGGTAAGGCTCTCAGTGAACTTGGCTCCTCAAGGTAAGGCTGGACAGGACGCGGTAGTGCTCGGGCAGATCCCTAAAGTGATGGATCTGAACAGAAAATTAAATGTTTCTGCCCTTATTTCTGATGCTTGTTTTGAGCCACAATATTAGCAAAGGTGGATTTCCACCAGACTCGGCTTCAGTGGAACTGGCATTTGAGTTGCTCCTAAGGAAAAAAAAAAAGTAACGAAACCCCCAAATAAATCTTCCCCCAAAGTAGTCATCACCAGAGTTAGCGACCTTATGTTAGCACAACTCAAATTACAAATAGCTGGAAGGGAGTCCTCCATCCACAGGTACCAACACCAACAGAAAGCAGCCTTTCTATAAATAAAAAGCGTCATAGTGAAGCTAGAAGTGACAAAGATCCGTTTGGCCAATGTGGGTATATCTTTTTCCCCCCCATTCATGGATGAACTTAAAAGACCACATAAAAATATTTGGGACATTTCCATTTAACAGAGTACTTTCAGCTGTAAATATACAGTTTCCCTTCTAAATGAGTGTATTTCTGAATAGCCTCGAATTGCTTCACAAAGCAGCCTAATTCATTTGAAGCGGATAATTTCATGTAAAGAGTCTGGCTGCGGATGGGGGTAATGGTATTCAACACAAAAGCGTAGTATTGTGTAGCAGGCAAAAAAAAAAGTATCGAATTAATGGTCCAGCTGTCAGCTTAAGAGTGTGATTTTAGTTTTGTTGTCAAAACAGCTCTATGGTTTCAACCCCCCCCTCCCCCCCCAACAGATCTATTATCCCCTGTAATCCAAAGGGAAATGGTGAGGGACCTGCTTCAGCACCTGGAGATACACAGATCTATGGGACGGGGTGGGATCCACCCGAGGGTACTGAAGGAGCTGGTGGAAGCGCTAACCAGGCCGCTCTGCATCATTTATGAGCAGTCCTGGCTAACCAGGGAGGTCCCAACTGACTGGAGGTTGGTAAATGTGACACCCATCCACAAGAAGGGTCGGAAGGAGGATCCAGGGAACTACAGGCTGGTTGGTCTGATCTTGGTGCTGGGGAATGTTATGGAGCAGATCATCCTGAGTGCCATCACACGGCACATACAGGACAACCAGGTGATCAGGCCCAGTCAGCACAGGCTCATGAAAGGCAGGTCCTGCTTGACTAACCTGAACGCCTTCTATGACAAGGTGACTGCTTAGTAGATAAGGAAAAAGTTGTGGATGTCGTCTACCTGGACTTTAGTAAACCCTTTGACACTGTTTCCCACAGCATTCTCCTGGAGAAACTGGCT
>NW_009648041.1:3503011-3510970 GCF_000708025.1 Charadrius vociferus | reverse complement strand
AGATTGGATATTAGGAAACATTTTTTTACTGAAAGGGTTATGAAACATTGGAATAGGCTGCCCAGGGAGGGGGTGGATTCGCCATCCCTGGAGGTGTTTAAAAAAAAGGGTAGATGTGGTGCGTAGGGACATGGTTTAGTGGTGGTTTTGTCAGGGTAGGCTGATGGTTGGACTTGATGATCTTAAAGGTCCCTTCCAACCTTAGTGATTCTGTGATTTTTTGGGCATGTGAAAATGCATTTATTCTGGCTGGGCTGTGTATCGTTACATGCACCTTATACAGGTAAAGCTGCATCTGTTTGGGGGGGAAATGTCTGCAATAAGGTGTGTAGGTGAGCAGTGCTGTCACAGCGTACACGGGCAGATAACACCTTCTGCCACGTTGTTTGTGGAGTGGTGCAATGTATGAAACCACCCCATGGTTCACTGCACAAATTACTTATTTTGGTAATGACTGCTCACTAATCACCACAGCCTTTTTGGCTGGTTGTTTCAGGGCTCTGCACTGTTGCTGAATTATTTAGTGCTTCTTGTGTGGTCCACTCTAACATCACACAGTCACAGTTCAAATCCTAATTTTTATGCAGTTCTGAAAAGTAATGGAATTTAAGTTCTTCCACCAACAGGAAAAAATCAGGTTGCTATGTAATTTCTCACTGCGTGGGTTGTTTTTTTTTTTTTCCTATTAACTTCATTTGAAACAGTTGAAGATCTCTATTTCAGTGTGCTAAGTGCAATAAATTTCAAAGGGGAAGAAGGAAATTTGTGCTAAGTAACCCAATTGATACTCGATTTAAAGGAACTTCCATTGAAAAGAGGACAATCCCTTTGGAACAGTCTGGCTTTTTAAAGTTCTGCTTATGCATTTAAGGCACCAGAATTATTTTGCTCACAAAGTTTAACAGCAACCTGATACTGAAAACAATATTGCCAAAATTGTAAAATTTCACTCAGTTTTCCATGCACTAAAGATTAAAATAGCCTCTGTAAAAGATATATATATTTGTATATATATATATTTATATATGAAAACTCTTATGTACAATTGTATCAAATACTTTTCTCTTTACACAATAATCCCTTGCATTTATGTGCTTCATATGCAAGACAACTTTTGAACGCTTCATACTTCTCAGGGAAGTTTTAAACTATATACAAACAGATGACGCTCGAACAGGATTTTGTTCCCCATACAAGCTTGTTTCTCATACCTCAGTGTGCCTTTGACAGGTCATCAGTTCGAGATTTGAGGTAGAAGTAAGTAGCCTATATACTCTGTGCAAAAAAAAAAAAAAAAATTAAAAAAAATAATAGCGTGTTTGTTAATTTGCACATGGCAGTGTGTCCTCTCAGTCCAGTGATCTGTTCGGTGGCTTCAACTCATGAACGGAGTCGCACGGTTTGGGCGCGTAGCCGTTGGACAGGAGAGCTTGCTTCACTTCTGCTTCGTTCTGCAAATCCAGTAGTGTTGGGGACATTTCAGGAAGCACGTTCAGTTGCTTTAATGACCCTCCTGCCGGTGAAGCTCTCACCAAATTAAGGTTGTTAAGCTCTGAAGGCTTTGCTACTGCTTGTGAAGAGCCTGCAAAAAACCAGAGAGCCAGCGCGGTTAGTTGATGCTCAGCCTGCCAGCGCGCCTCCTAAAACCAACCCTGCCACTATCATTCACGCCCTTGAGCCAGTTAAAAAAGCTGATGGGAGAAAACGGGGCTCTGACAGAACCCAGATGTTGTGGTATTACATCTGGGGAGAAAAAGACATCCCCAAGGAAACACGTACTGTGTTTATCTGCAAGCAGCGGGCTGGTCGTGCTCACAGGTCTTATTCTGTCGTGGTTGCTGGGGTAGAGGGTCCCGTCTGTTTCCATCCTCTTGCCGCTGGCAATCCCGTTGCACGGCTGAGGATGGAGAAGGCTGGTGCCTGCACCCCTCTGCCTACTGCGTTCCTTGCTGCTCAGTGCGTTAGGGAAGGTACTATCCATAGTCTTAAGGCTTTCAGAGTAATACTCCGACTCCTTGGGGTAAATGTGGACGTTCATGCTGTCCGTGCTGCCGCTGCAGTCCGTGCACACAACCGGCAGTCCATAGCCTTTAAGGGAGGAAGGGAAAATGGCAACAAATGAAGATTAACCAGCTGGAAGTTGTCAGCACCGAAGCACACAACTTGCGGAAGGAAAAGGCTGCTCTGTTTGGATCATCTGTCCCTCGGCAGTGTGGGAATCTCTCACTAAATAATACAGACATTGCTTGTTTTCATACAGGGTCAGTAAATACCTGTGTTTTCAGAACTCTGTAGCTATCACTAAAGGTAGTTCCAATTCACAGGTTTAAGTGGTTGGGGTTTTTTTACTCCAAAGTAGTTGTGACTTTTTTTTTTTTTTTAAAAAATAAACTGTGCCTTTATTTCCTTTTCCAGACCTTCTAGTCAGGGTAGAAGTAGAAAGTGGAACTTTCCTGTACCTGCTTGAAAATACCAAGTTACCTTTCTTATTTTTGTGCTGCTACTTTAGAGGGATCACTGTCAACTCATATTGTTATCTCAAGATACGTTATTACTGTTAGTGATAACAACAGCTGAGCAGAATTCAAAGAAGGAAGCAGGAAGGAGTTTCCCAATGTTGAAAGTTAATTTCCTTAGTGCACTCAACAACTTTCCATTATTAAACTTTACAGTTTCTCCTGGAGTGAAAATTTGATTCACTGGCTGTTTTTCTGTGGATGTTACAATACAGCATGAGAACAGAAAACACATCCTAAAAATAGAAAAGCATGAGTGTAACACCCAAGAAATTGGCAAAGAGCAGAGGCAGGTGTAGTGCCCAAAACAACCTTTAAATTTGGAAAATAAAAAAAAAAAAAACAAAAAGCTGATCTTTGAAGTTGACACCCCCTTTAAAGCACATGAAAAATTTTAACACCTTCAGTTTGAAAGTCCTCTCATGTTTTAGGAACAGCTCAAATCAAAATACCGATCAGCCAGCTGCAAAGAATGGCGACGGTGAGCTTCAGACTGCCTCTTCCCAACAGTTCCTCGAATTCAAACTACCCAAGCTTGTCGGAGGATCAAAGCAAGCAGGACAAAGTAAATTTACTGTGCTCACACCTGAGAATCATTCTGGGCTTTTTTTTCTTCTGAAGGTTACAATTTCTTGTCTTAATACTGTCTGACTCGGAGGGCTTTCTGATCTGTGCAAACACAAAATACCTTTCCAGATTAATGGGTTTTGTACCTGTCTTATCTGGAACAAGCATTCCATCAGCCATGTCTTCAGTTTTCCAAGTGTCTTTATTATAGCCGATACACAGCTTTGGCTGTCTACAACCTACAGTGGGAGCTTCAACATCTGGACACCTTCCAGCATCAGTCTGACACATACCTGTAACAAACGAAGCATCTGGCTTAAGATTACAACCATCTGCTCTCAGTTAAATGACTTGTTAAGTCTTATTTCTACTGTAAAAGCTGCGAAAGGGAGAAAAATCACAATGGAGATAATAGATATTTTTAAGCTAATGTTTAACAGAATAAACGTTCTACAATCTCAGGAGAATCTTAGTTCAGAACGCTAAACTTTTCCTTCCTAACACGCTCTGTTTAAATACGGTAAAATCCCAACATTTACTTTCTAAGCCTGAAGGCAGGGACAGGCAATGCTAATGCATTTTCTAGTAGAGCTCAACTATGGCTAACTCTGGTGCCAAAAAACTAATCCAAAATTAGCAAAAAGATAGTCCTTAGGGCCTGACAGAGCAGTTTCTGAAGCGGTCTGCTTGTATGAACACTGTTATTACTGGGAAAGGACAGCTTTGTGAGGTGAAAGACAGATACCTTGTTCTGCATAAATGCAGTAGCTAGAGAATTACATTATGAAGAGCTTTCAGATAACTCCTAACAAGCACAGAAGTACTTTGTACTGTGATTTCTACCTCCTCATATCAAATTCAGATACAGCACTACAGAAAAAACAATTAAACCAGTTCTCACCGTTGCTGTCTATGTGCCCGTTGGGCTGTTGGTTATCTACTCTGACGACCGCTTCCTGCCGGTCAGAAAGAGTCCCTTGTGAAGACAGGTAGCTTGGCACGTCAGGAGGCACAATAGTCTCATCTAGAGCAATGGGAGCAGAGAAGTGTCAGTTTCTAGTAAGATATAAAGCCTTCTGTTTTTAAAGGCATGTAAAATCACATTTTCAAGAGGCCTTTGGGACCAGATCTATAACTGGTATTTTCTGTGGATGCAACAGAAACTGACGTGCGTAAATACCCCATTCCCCTCAGAAGCCCCACTCCTGATTTTTCAAAGCTTAAGGCTGTGAGATACAGTGCTGATAAAGCCATTCAGCGTGGTCAGTACAAGGTAGGTGGAGGTGGAACTGTCTCTTCAGAACAACTAAATCCTTCCTTTTCCCCTGAAATTCAGAGTTCCTTATCTGACTGAAGTCCTCTGTCTCCCAAAGTCATGAGTAAAAGACTCTGGAGACCAGGGTCTCCGATTCACTGAAGCTGGCCAGTAAGTCTAAGCCCCTCAGCTATCCCCTGGCTCTGTCCATCCTGTATCAGGAGATTGCAGTTTCCCTTGTCACACAAAACCAAGTGAAACTCAGTTATGCTAGGCGTGAAGCCCTAGATTTTTAGGGCTGGAAAAAAGAGGGGGGGGGGAAATCCCACTGACACATCACACTGGTCATATGGTATCCAAGACTTCCTACCTAGCCTGTGTCTTTAAAATCCTATGTCAGACTATATCTAAAGCTAAGCGTAATACAGGAAGGCTGCAAATCCCAGCAGGGTGGGAAGTCTTAGGGTGGTTCTTCCATGTATCTGTTCAGAGGCTGCATAACATTGAGGACAAGAGAGTTTATTCTCACCACAACACTTATTTCAGCACCAAATTATCCCCTTTGAATATCAGTAGGAAGCAATAAAGACTACTTCTTCCCCTAAAAAGTGAGGGACACCACTCATCAGCAGGTCTACAGCAGCTCTTCCAGGCAACATGGAAAAAGCAATTCCAGCTTCAAAGTCTAATTTTTCAAGTTTTGAATACGAAGTCTATGAAAATAGATTCCCAAGAAGTCAGACAGGTTCCCGGCATCACGGACATAATCCAGACTGTCTCAAGAGTTATCATTTATGGTCATGGAAAATCAAAGTAGCAAAGCAATGGCTGAAACTACTGCCAAGTGGAAAAGACCTTTCTGAAGAGCAAGCCAAGGGGAGAAATGCAGCTCTGAACATGCTTCAACAGCAAGTGAAAGCTGGTTCCAGCTTTGTGAGCCAAGAGAACCACTGAGATAAGCCAACGGCTTTTCCAGTGTGATTGTGTGGCTACCTGACGTGCCGATTCAGCCTCAGGGGGAAGTCTGACAGCAGAAAAGTTTAGAGAAAGCCTTAGCGGTGTTGTCACCAACCTTACCTGTGTTGGTGACGCTGTATTCTTCGCTTTTCTTCCTGGTTTGGTAGATGATGCAGACCCAGACCAGAGACGTCAGCACGATGCTACACACCACGGCAATGGTGATGATCCCCACAGTGGTACGGTCCTTTCTACAGCCAAGAGACTGTAAGATGCTCACATGGCTGTGTGCGCGCTCTGTCCCCAGGGTGTTGGACATTTCACAGGTATATTTCCCAGCGTCCTCCAAGACAACGTTCCTAACGATCAGCAGCTGGTTGCCAGAGGTAAAGTGATGCCTTTCTGTCACGATCAGGGGCTGGTCACCTTTCAGCCAGGTAATGCGAGGAGGTGGGCTCCCTGTGGCTTTGCACTGAAGAGCTACAGTCTCACCTACAGACACTACATGGTCTTCCAGTGGATGAATCAAAGACGGTGTCTCTGCAGGGGAATAAACACGGAAATTAATTCTTGGGGACAGTGTAACAACAGATTTTTTTTTAACAGTATTGAACATAACTGATATTCCTGCAGATAAATCTACAGCAACATACTACAAGGCCATGTGCCCAGGAGCACAGTGGCTGCAAACCACAACAGTTTTAACAATCCCAACCAAGGCCTTCCCATATCTGGGTGGTGATAGTCTTCCCACCAAAGAAACCCTTGAGAACCAGGGGCAATGGCTGACGCACGTGAATTATTTCGTAGGGCAAAAGAGATGGAGCGCAATTTCCTTTTGAAGTAATTTTCTCAACCGGCAAAGAGTGGTTGGAGGGGCTTCCTTGGCACAAGAGGAAATGTGCTTACGGCTCCTTAATTAGCAGGGTATTTTTCACTAGTTAACTACAGTGTAAAAGAATGAAACAAGACTAATGCAGAGCACTGCCTCTTTGTCCTTTTCCTGTATCTGCAACTGCTGAAGAGCTTCAACAGCAATCCCTTCCAGTTCCCACATCCAGACCGCTTGGTCTCTTGGGGCACAGATGCATCTTACCCAGTACAGTCAGGTTGGCGTTTGCAAGCACAGACCCCGCAGAGTTCTGTGCTGTGCAGCTGTAGACACCCATGTCTTCTATCTTCACATCCGTAATGAAGAAGACATCGTCGTCAGGCATGACGTGCATGCGGCGCTCTCGGGCTGCGGGGAAGTCCGTGCCCCCATCTTTCTGCCAGGCGATCTGTGGGGCGGGGTGTCCTTCAGCTGCACACTCCAGCCGTGCTGTTGTCCCTGTCCGGATGGTGATGTCGTGGGGAGTTTTGATAAATGAGGGCAACACTGATAAAGAAAAACAAGAAAAAGGGATGAGCAGTTCTTTGGGGAAAATACCATCTTCTGGGCAGTTCTAACAGTTTTCCTTCCTAGGCAGGAGATTAATATGATAATTACTCATAGCCAAGAGGATGGCAAGCTGCTTTTGCAGGATATATCGAAACTGCTGGGGACTAACCCTGTGTACCTGTCTGCAGTGTCCTAGATTCCCCCTCCCCGCCCCCTCCCAAGCCCGGCGTGTGCTCCTCACATGGCATTTCTCAGCATCCACTGAGATACAAGCAGCTGGTGTGAAAAGCTCCTCACCATGAGGAATGGACCCTCAGAAGTAACTGACTGCCAAAAGTGGGTCCCAAAGAATTGTTCGAACTCAGACAGAGGAAAGGAACGAGAAAGTAATTTCCTAGTCACCATTAACAGTAAGTCGGGCCTTATTGGAGTAGGTAGAGCCAAAGTGGTTGGTGATGATACACTGGTAACGCCCTTCGTGGGTGAAGGTGACGTGCCGGAGGTGCAGAATGGTAGTGTACTCCATCACCTCGCCATCCTTTGCCCGCACGTGGGCAAATTTCTCGATCTCAGCATTGTGCAGCATCTCATTGTCTTTCTTCCATGCAAACATCATGGGGGAGCTGCTACTGCTCGCGGCCGAGCAAGTGAAACGGATGTCCTTCCCAAGGACAGCCACTGTTGTCTCAGGCTGGATGATGATCTGTGGCTTGGGGAAATCATCTAAGAGAAAATAGCAGACATAGTTATTTCTGGACTACGGGGAAAGACTGGAGCAAGCAAAGAGATGCAATGAGAAATGAGCAGTGCATATGTGAAAGACATTACTGCACATCTGCTTTTACATCCACTGTTGTCTACAGCAGGAAAGCAGCTTGCTGCTGCAAAGCAATCCACCATCAACACTGGCTCTATAGTGTAGATGTGCCATGCACAACTCCACTGAGTGGCTGGTCTAAGCTACGACTCTTGTTCCTCTGGTTCTTTCTGTAATCAGTGAACTGAGATGGTCCCTTAGTGACTTTAAACACCTACAAGATGCCTAAGCTCTCCTCACCAATGTAGCTGAATCTCTGAAAGATACTATGGTCTAAAGAAAATATCCTTCCTTGTACAACCCATGCACCTAGAGCAATACTGAATTTGAAACTTCAACTCCAGGCCTGCATTAGCATGAAGCAGGAGGAGAGAGCAGGAGGACACTTAAAGGGCTGAAAATGCCACCTCTAGGGATAAGCTCACGAGCCAGGTGACTGCAGCACCCACTGTCAAAGCAGAAGCAG
>NW_009648041.1:3456437-3502953 GCF_000708025.1 Charadrius vociferus | reverse complement strand
GGTTCCAAGCAGATTCATTTATTAGATTTCTACAAATGGTGTAATTTAATATTTGACTAAGGTTTAATTAAACAGCCAGGGTTCTGGAACCAGGAGTACTAGTGCCTGGAGGACTTGGCAGGCACCGGAGGAGCAAAGCTGTCTTCGCTTTGTGATGTTGCTGCAGGGATGGAGCCTTCATGATCTCTTCTTCCAGCTGAACACAGCAAGCCTCACAGACCCGCTCAGAGGCCACCTAGGCAGAGCTCTACCACTCTGGGATCAAGAGGGACATGGGACAGCAGGCGGAACAAAGCTTTTGTTCCGTATTCAACGCAAGTCATGCATTCAACTTAGTTAAACAGTGTTTTCAAAAGTTCATTCTTCCTTCATCAAACAGCCATGTGCTGCTCCTCACAGGATCCACACTGGTTGGCTCCACACCACAGGGTCTGGCTCACCAAACCAGGCCTTTATTTTGCACCAAAACTGGATGCATGAGCAGCATCTCTTTGGCCTCCTCTCATCATTTACATTTCTTCTTACAAGAGAGGTAGCAGATGTTTGTGTGTGCTGCGTATAAAGTAAAGCTGTTTGGAACCACAGCTCAGGTGCAGAGTCAACTGCAGTGTTTGAGTGCCAAAACAGCAGTCGGTACTGTGTAGAAGAAAAAACAACCGTAGGAGAAAAAAAGATCATAATGCAACTGTTAGCCATTGTTTGGTTCATGTGTAATGCCTTACTGGCCCTTCCCAAAAAGGAGCTGTGAGGGAGAGATTCTCCTCTGCCTTTCTTTTTTAACCCTTCGTTATTTCTAAGAGGGGAAAAAAAGATGAAGAAGCTCAGAACACTGCAGAGCGAAAAAAATTATAGCTGCAGCCTTGATAGTATCAAACCAAGAGTACCAGGGAAGTGTCTGTACAGTCTCATTTGGAACTGGAACAAGTGTTAGTCCCTTTTGATTTAATACTCAGGGAGCCCTGTAAGGAATATACTAGATGCAAGCAATGTGCTGTGTGGTTTTGATGGGAAATAAATTGTAGCCAATGACAAATTTTTAAAATGCAGGCTTGGGCTTCCTTTGATCCGACTGAATAACAAAACAAAACAGAAACCCTCTCATAATAGCATGCTAGTAGTCAAAGAAAGTGTTTCCCAAGTGAGTCCTACCCTTCATACAACCTCAAAACACACAGGCAAGACTTACCACACACAAAACTTTCTGGCAGGATGGCAAAAATGCTCTTGCTTTTTAGTGACTCAGGATGGGCGCAGGTGGCCACCACAAAGGATTGCAGCTCTTTCTCAACTAACCACTGGGGCAACCATTTCAGCTGGCAATCGCAGAGGAAGCTGTCGCTGTTTATGTGGCTGCAGGGAAACAAAACCAACACAAGCCTGCTGAGAGTCTCGTGTGGAGAGAACGCTGGAAAACTCACAGCCCTTTCATGTTAGACATACTCATCCCTCCCCCCCAGCATGCGTGGAAGGAAAAAAAGGACTGCAGGGTTGTTCTCAAGGTACTAATGATGTTAAATACATAACACATTTAAACAGCATTTCATCTCCACATAGAGCAACACACTCCTGTACTGCAGTGACACTCCTCAGCACCTTGTATTTATTAACCAACTCCCAGAGTGATCCCAGGGAACAGACAAGCAATGCCATCCCTGGCTTAAGCAAGAGAAACTGAGGCAGATCATCTACAAAGGAGATACGCAGCAGAGGCACAAGTCAACAGTACAGCCCATCTTGCTCCCATTTCTCATATCTAATTACCACGCATGCTCCTGCTCTCCCTCTGTGGTTTGAGCATCTTTGGTGGAGACTGAATTCAGGACTTAATTACCAAACAGTGAGAGGATGTCAAGTCCGCACTGTAAGACCTTTAGTTCCCTCAGTGGCCAACACCAGAGGAGTAAGTGGAGAGGCCCCTGCCTGCGTTCTGTAAGGTACACGTTTGCACACCAGCATCACCAGGGATAAGAGATGTAGCTGATGTTGTGTTTATTGATTAACAGAAGCAGTGGAAGATAAATGACCAAAGACATTTGTGTAAACCCAATACAGACAGTGTCTGGTTTGGAAAGCAAAACACAAAAAACATTTCTCAGCATCCCAACTTACTTAACAGCACCTTCTGTTAAGAAAGGAACTGTGACAAAGTGGCAAATAAAAGGAGAGCCTCGGGATTTTATTTTATTTTTTTTTAATTATTCTGGGCCAAATTGTGGCTAGGCATAGCTCTGAGGCAAGTGAAGAACTGCAAGTTTACACTAACAGGGAATTCAGACTTTGGTCTGGTTTGGTCCAAGGTCCTAGGAAAACCCAGTCTGATCTCTCAAATAGAATGTGCAGATGCCTCAGAGACTGCGAAAATGGCCCCAGACAGAGAAGTCCTGTCTTGCAATACTGCAAAGTTGTGTAAGAGCAGGATATCAAAAGCACAGCAGAATCCCAACTCCAGCTCTGTGTTGTAAGAAAATGTGAATCTCCTCCCGTTTTTCTACCTCATAACCTCGGGAAATCCTGAGGTCTGAAACTAGCCAAAAAAGGGGAAAAGAAAGAAATTAACTAGAGAGGGAGGGAATGAGGGACATAGGGATCTGACTTTCCAAAGCTGTCCACTTTGCTGTCCTAGAAAGATGTGTAGCCCTTAATATACGTGATGGCATAAACACTGCTGGCTAACTGGGACAGGTCAGACAGACCCTTAGTATTTAAGACTTCAGTACAATGCATTCTGCATGTATACGTCCCCTATCTGAAAGCCACATTCTCCATGGTATAAAGGTTCCTTCACAGTATCTGGGATCTCACAAGCTCTTCTCTAGTAAGATCAGTCTTTTGCCTCACTTTTGTTTCAAGAGCCAGTCCAAAAGATAAGGTGGTTAAACAAACAACAGACATGCAACATTTATCTTATTCATTCCCCAGTCACTGGTATTAAATATCGTTGCTAACAGTGACCATCCAATTCCCATTTCCAACATCAGGAAGAAGAATCTGAATCTGCCCAAATACCAAATAACTGATTTCTTGTTCCACAGACACTGCACTACTCCAGAGTGTAGCAATGCACTTGACAGTGGATTAAATATTTATGGAGAAGAAAAGGAAACCAGGCAAGACTGGAAACAAGTGTCTGATAACAGTGCAGAGCCCCAGCCTGGAGCACAAGCAGCAGCTCTGATAACACATCCGTATTTTTACACCAGCAGGCTGGATGACAAGTGGATCCAGTTCAAATGGTGCTTATCACTGAAATGTCAGTACTGTATGTGGACCCTAAACATAGGTACAGCAAAGGAGCAGATGGACCACTGGGAATTAAATCGGGGGCAGCATGAGAAGGAGAGATGCCTAACAGAGGACCAGGGCTGGACTTCCTGAGCGGAGATGAATAATTGCACAGATGCAAACATGCTGGAAGAACCTGTTCCAATGATCTAATTTCACTCACTATTAAATGCAAGATGTTCCCGTGACCACTACTCATATGTAAAAATACCTTGCAGAGGAGGACAGAGGTAGGGGGGGAAATAAGTGAGTAGTAACGTGGATAACACCCCATTGGAAACAACGTGCTACTTGTCACGTCCAGGGCAAGAAGGATCCCTGCTTCCTTAATGGTGTGTACAGTCCAATTACTTACAGCTGCCGCAGGCTCTTCATCTTAGCAAATGCATCTGCTTGAATTGAGCGGATGGCGTTATCCCCAAGGTTCCTACAGGACACAACCAAAGGCAATGTGAACAAAAGGAATGCTATGGCTGTGACAAAGTCTCTCCATATATAAGCAATGACTCCAGTACCATGTGATTTGGTAGCTCCTTGTTAAGGCCATATGCACTTACAGCTCATAGAAATGGTTTTCCACAGAACACTTTAATATTGAGTAAGTAAGTATTGCTGAACAATAGTCAGCCAACAAAAATTATGGGAATAAATAACTAAGTCATTCCATACCCCATCTTCTCACTACACTTTCTCAGTCTCAGCTACCTCCATCATCCATAGCTCAGAAATTCCTCAGCCCCCTCAACAACCAAAGATAGTCAGGAATGTCGTATCCCAGGCTAGACCTTCAGCAAACATAAAGAAAGCAAATACTTGCACTAAACGGCATCTGAGAAGTTATTTAAAAGTGACTTTGAGAGGATACTACTGTGTTCGAAAAACATTGCAATGTTTCCAAAAGAAGGTATTCTTAAAAGCTTCCCTCACAACTACTGCTAATCAAAAAATTCACTTGTCCTCTGAAAAAGCATAGTGTCAGATTTAGGGCTTAAGTTTACTAAGTGAAGCATCAGACAGACAAGCACTGCTTACAGAGGAAAATCTCAGTAGAACATTAATAAGGGAATCTTTATCTGGGAAAGTACCCCAACAGTCAGGCAGTCCTAACCCTTCAGTATGCTCTCAATGGTCATAACATTTCATACAATCAACAGCCAATAAAACATCTAGAGCAAAATCGCATGTACTTTAACTTGTCTTAATTCAGAAAGGAAGTTATTCATGAATCACTGCTGGAGTCATCAACCTTGGGACACAGAAAAAAAATTACATAGTGGCAGCCAAAATTTACTTCTTGCAAATCGCTCTAAGGCAGTTGTGCTGAATGGGGATGTTCGGTGCCTGCATCGTAAGCAGTCATTTGCAACATGTGTCACTGCCAGAGCCTAGATGTAGGAGGAAGTTGAGGCAAGGGAGGAGGACAGAGGGCTAACATCTGAAATCACATATTTTCGTTGCTAACAGCCTGCAAAGAAGCAATGTGCAAGTCAAGGCAATATTTATCCAAGAACAAATCAAAAAATTAAGAGCATGCAGATTCGCCATATGTTCTATAACTTTGTTCCTGGCACAAAAAAAGGCCAAAGTTGAGGCGGACTTATAATGAGAAGGAAGCAGGTGGCCCCCACAAATGGACTGGCTTCTCAGTTTACAAAGACGCTATTAAATTGCTAGCAGATCTCTCAAGCAGCTACTTTTGGCAGACCCCCCTTCCCAAACTCTGCGGCATGGTGGGTTACTCACAGGTGCTCCAGGGCCTCCAACCCTGAGAACGCTTTCTTGGCCACCGACTTGATCTTGTTTCCAAACAGAGTTCTGCAGTTTCCAAACATCCAGTGCCAGATAAACAGAAAGAAAATGGGGAGAGGGGGGCAGAAAAAGAAGGAACACAATTAGTGTGGCTTTATCTGATATACGCGCTCAGTGCAAGTCCTGGGAAATCTGAACTGCACAGAGATTAAGAGGGCTGAAGTACACTCGCTTTCCCGCTCCTGAAATTAAATCCTTTTATCTGTATTCGAATTTAATAGTGATGACAGCACAAAAGGGAATGTGCCGTATCACGTAAAAAGGCAGGTTTGCTCCAGTGCTTGGAAACCAGTTTGCTGAGTAACAGAAGATCCCCTCTATTCTTTGCAGGCTAGCTGTGGACAGGATTAAGTGCAATGACAGTTTAACAAGATTTTGGTCTCTCCCTGCAACACTTTTCATTTCTGATTTCTTCCCAGATAGTAAAAGAGTGGTAATTTATTCACTGCTGCTTGGCCTGAATGGACATCCACACGCAAGGGCTGAGGGCCGTCTCTTGGCTGCACGTTTACACAGCAGCTAACTGAAGTGACTGCTGACTTCCTTCCTTGGCTTATTATAAATACAACAGCAAAGTAATATAACGCAATAAATAATAGCTGAGTGGTAATTTCAAGGGGCAAAAGGAAGAAGTGAAAAGGTAACGTACAGAGCTAAGGAGCACGCTTGCTTACGTCTGAGACTGGAGAGCATTCCTCCGAATCAGCAGACAGTGCCACGCAGCAGCAAGAGGACTCTCAGCAGGCATCAGCCAGCTGGAGAGATCACAGCCCAGCTGCCATCTGCGAAGTAACAGTTCTCTACAAATATTGACCTGCAGTGACTGGTCAGGGGCAGGGTTCGTGCAAAATGGATAGTCTCCTCAACTGTTTTAATAAAACATCAACCAACGTCATTAATTAGGAAATGCTTTCCTTCCCCAGGTTCTCTCTGTCTAAGGTTTATCTTCCAGGTGCATCTTTTATCACCACCTGCTTCACGTGCTGTCCAATGCAGGTTATCACTAACACCTCAGGCAAAAAACCGGCACATACGGTGCTGCATTTGATTGAGTTTTCCTTCAAGATTGTTCCTTCAATATAGGGTGTAACCTATATTTGCCCCCTAGAAAGGCCCTAAACCCATGATGGTCCCACTGCTTGCTACGGACTGGGGAAAGGAGGCCGGGGTACAATACGGAATATGTGTGGCCATTGCATGAGCAAATACATTTGCAGGAGCTCGTTAGGGTTTTCCACAAAGCACCCTTCAAATGTCAGGATAATCTGAAGTCTCAACAGAGGCACCCAGAAAGCCCAGTTTCTGTGTGGATGAAAGCAGTGGATGCTATACTGGGTAGAAAGGAAAAATGGGTCTCAACATGCTGACTGTTATGGCAGGGAGGACCAAGACTGTATCACAGTCTGTCCTTGCAGCCTGCTGTCTTTGGAGGGAATTTGGGTGCCTGCCACTGGGCACCACTATGACCCCGAGTAGGTCCTCACAAAATCAATCTCCCTGACAGTGCTGTTGCCAGAGGAGCCACCACTCTAAATCTCCAGTAGCGAGGCAAGCCAGTTACTCCTAGTTCCGTACAAAAGGTCTGTGGCCCCAGAATCACAAATCTTACCATTCCAGAGCAAAACACAACCAAAAGCTTCGCTTTCAGGCAAAGCCCCTTCCAGCCTCCGTAGTGAGACACACACTTAAAGCCCTTTCTTACGGGCAGAAATAACTTGGTACAAAACCACAGCTGAATTTTCAGAGCTGTGTCCCTTTGTTAATTATTTGACTTGAGGCAAGAATAAAGACAGCTATTGTAGGCACGTTGGTGACTGATTAAAGGCTCCAGATATCCGCAACCTGCTTTATCGACATTATCGTTCTAAATGTCTGCAGTGAGCTTTCCTGACCTCCTTGCTAGAGCACCAAACCCTGGGCATCAGAGGTCCTGTTGCAAGAGAGCGCGTGTGGCTTTTTGCTCTGGGTGAAATACCCTGAGCACCAAAGGATGTGTGCGATCACGTGTACCATCATTTGGTAAAAGGGATGTTGTATTAATGAAGGCTTTGAAAAATCCATTAGAATGATTAATACAGTAAATAATTTATTATATGCAAACTCTGGTCATATGGCTGCATCCATACACACTAATTTGTGGAGCCCTATTCCTAAACGAGGGTGTTACGCTGAGCTCAGGTTTGATAACTGGAGATTTCTATTTAAAATGGATCTTAGACTTTGAAAATTGGAGATACTGGTTATATGTTTACTTCTCTGTGCAGAGATAAGCAGTACATCTGGGGATGTGAATACACAATGTATACACCACTTGTATAGGAGCATACAATTTTATGGCTATATACATTAGAAATACATAACACAGTCATAGTAACACCATGCCGCAGCAAACTCATTAAAATCATTACGCCTTTCAAATCTCAACTAACCACTTCTCCAATTCCGAAATGGTTTGAACCCAGCGGCCCCCTTCAAAGGGCTGTGGCACGCTGGAATGCAAACGCGGCGGTATGCAGCTCCACAATTAGCCTGCCTGCTGCAGTCCAGAGACGCTCCTCCACTGCCGGCAGAGCTAGGCGCAAGCATGCTCTCCCGGTGATTGCATAAGTGTAATTACACGCTAGGCATGCAATTCATTAGAAAGCAGCATTTTCTCCTCCAGCCAGTTTTGCACCTGCAGGAAGATCTCAGTGACTGAGTGAGCCATCAAAAAACCGGTTACATTTAGCAGCTTGAATAATTAGGAAACTCCTTGTTCCCTGGTGATTCCACTGATGCTTTTTATGCCTCGGTGCTTCTCGACTCCCTCTTTCTTGAAGCAACATTTTAATTTAGGCCTGCTCTCCATCCTGGAGAGCTTCATCTATAATTCAGAGAAGGCTAAAGTGACTGGTCTCCCCACGTCTCAGTTTAACACCTTCATTTCAGCGAACAACCCTCTCTGTGCTAAATCCTTTCAGAGGCTAATCTGTGCCAGATCAAAGGGGAACAGCTTTTAAGGCAATCTCCACAGAGCTGAGGTGATTATTAATTCATTGGAAGGTCTCCTCTGAAGTGCCCATTTATTTTTGTATGCTAATGCATTTAAAGCCGGTTGACGGTTTAAACACAAGCCCTAAATCACACAGTGAAATGTTTGCTGTAAAGGCTGATATTTGATTTTATTTACGAAAAAATCCTGCCAGCAAGAAGGATGCTCACTTCAGCCTTAGACAAAATCACAAGTTTGGGATTTATGTGCTGATGAGCTAAAACAGACCAGAGCAGATCCCTTTAAAACTGATCACTCCCAAGTGTCCCCAAAATGCCTCAAGAAATGCAATGAAATAATCTCATATTCCGAGGGTTTTTCTAGCCTTACGCTCTGGCTGACGATGAACAATCCCAGCAATCTGTCTGTCCAACAGCAGGTTTGCTTTATTAGGTAATCTAACCACTCCTGCTTACCCAAGACCAACCTGATCCACATGCTCTTCCAGGCTACAAAATTCTCTGCAATTCTCCCCACAAACCACGGGCACGTGCCCTTCCCTGCATTCAACCAGAGCCAGAACTGGCCCAAGTCCACGTGCAATGGAAGACAGAGGTCAACGATGTGAAAAAAGATGCAAACCTGGCTTCTTCAGACTTGTGCAAGCCCCTGTTGCATCCTTTGCTAATGGCAGACAAAACCAGACACCTTCTGAAGCAGTTCTTGTGCCAGATGATAAACATTAGATCAGGACATGGCTATTTCACAGGGGAGCGACAGCTGCTCTGCCCAGAGCTCCTAACACACAACCCGCACAACCCCGCAGGCTGCCTCTGCCCCCTTCCTTTCTCCTCTTGCTCCTTGCCATACCTCCTGGCCTCTGCCTGAACTCCACAACTCATCAGTGCTCATTTCTCTTGGTTGCTGAGTCAATCCTTTTGCTGAACTCTTTCCCTCAACGCTGTCTCCTCTGGCTTTTTAACATCTCTCCTGTTATCTGCACCCAGCATTTCTAACATACCCCAATCATCTGAGACTCCACTTTTGCTCCCGTGCCAATGGCCATGTTGGAGGAACGCCCTACAGTGGATGTCCCACCAGGACAGCTCGCTCTCTCTGCTCCTATCCTCCACCTTCTCTCCCTTGTCAAAGCAGCACTACAGACTCACAATCCTACAGCCTGCAACTCCCTCTGGACAAAGCCTCTGTTCCCACTACCCTTTTAGTCGCTCACATGGTTTCACTGGTTTCTTCAGACAAACCAAAACTTTAGCAACAGCAGCCAAGGACTCTCCCACTCACCACATCTGCTCCTCTGCCTTTTCTCTAGCAACTTGTGGGAAGGTTTCCCAACTCCACGTGCACAGCGATTCCTACCAGCCCCTCTCTCCCACACTTCCACTTCCCTGCCTCACTCCCCCAGCCCTTAAGTCCTCCTCTGCCTTCTGCCTCACTTCCCTTGCAGCTAAAACTTGGTTCCCCTCTTCCTGGATCCAGTGACTCCCCTCTTCTTGGATCCAGTGACTCCCCTCAACAATGACCAAATGCCCTCTATGTTTGTGACTTCGATATTTTTCTTCTCCATCTAAGCATTACATCCCCACGAATCCTGCATGGCTCTTCCCACTCCCCCAGGAGTCTCTAATGAGATCGTGACAATATACCGCCTGCCAGGATTCATTCTAGCCATCTGCTATCCATCGAGGTACTTTTACTGCACCTCTGGCTGTGCCATCTCAGCATCAGAGACAGCGTGATGGGGGGGTGCTGAGAACTTAAACAAAAGCAAGAGGTAATGATTAGAAAGACTCTTGATTTGTCACAAGCCATCAGAGACTTCTCTGACAGGGCTGATTTATATAGCTGATTTCAAATGGAATACGAACAAGCACAGAGCAATGTGAAAATACTTGCAAAGGCGAAGCAAGCTATAAACATTTGCAAGGCGCATGCTTGCCTTAGGTTTCTTTTTATCTCTTTAAGAGCCTGTGCCCCATAGTGCCTTTTATTGTTGCTGCACATGGAAGCAAGCCCAAAAGATCACTCTCAGACAGAGTATCCCACAGAAACGAATCCTGTTTCAATCCTCTGTTGTAACAGGAAATGGGGTGATTTTTCTCTTCTGTTTATTGTTATTTGCTGCATCAATCAGTGCTACACTGAAGATTGCAAGGGGTCTTTTTTGTTGCTGTTTGCTTTTGGAAGCAAAGAACAGTTGTGCTGAATCTTACAGATGAGAACAAGTTTCTCTCTCCTGTGTCTCTGAACTATACCATGTGGCACCTCCTGTTCTTCGCTTTAAAAGGACTATAATCACTTCATATCTGCTTAGAAACACAAGTGCTTGATAACCACATTTGCACTCTTGCAGCAAGCCTGCAAAACTACTACATCTCAGATTTTCTGTAGATTTTTATCTTGTTCCAAAGGGAGGAAGGCTAAGTCAGAGAGACCCGCCCCCACACAGTCACACCACACAACTGCTTTGCAGCACTTCAAACCCAGGGATACTCACAGCTTGCTTAGGTTTTCTAGGCCTGTAAAGGCTCCGTTGGTATCTTCTATTGTGCCTGAGATGTCATTGTGGTCCAGTTCCCTAGAGAGAGGACATGAGAGAGCTCATAATCGGTGTCTTAGTCCTAGGCTCATCGTTAAAAACAAACAGAAGAAAGTTTGAGAATGCCACATGAAGAGCTTCCCATTTTCTCCTGACAGTTATCAGAAAAAGCCAATCCGGGCAGCAAAGCAGCACTAATCACTCTTCCTGCACTGACCCATGCTGAGATGGCTCATTCCAAAAAAAAGCCCTCGCTTTTTCCTAGCTGAAACACTCTGTTTCTCAGACAGCAGCAGATAGCTACTTTTTAACAGGTTGGTTTCAGTCCTTTTCTAGTTCTGTGCATCCAAACAAAAGGCGGAAAAAGAAAATAAAGTCCCAAAACTAAATTGCAAGAAAATAACTCTCCTTAAATGCTATTATCATGAATTAAGAGAACTTCGGCTATTCCAAGGTATACATGTCTTTGTCTATAACTATACCTTCGGAAGATGATTTGGTGTATTTTATATGAAGCTGCATTTTTTTCTGGCAATGAACTTCAAAGTTCAACAAAGGAAAGCACTATCATCACTACAGAAGCCTAACTCTGTATAACCACTTTTTTTTTTTTTTTTTTTTTTTAGAAAAAAAAGAGTAAGAATTCCTTTTTCAGAGTTAGCTTCTTTTGGCTTTCAAATTGACCATCAATTACAAGAGTCAAAGAGGTCTGAAGAAAAACAAGCACACAGAACAAACACAGAGATCCACAAAAGCTGTTTAAACAGTCTTTAAAAATCCTTCCCTCCTAGCTTTAATTCCAGCTAGCAATGAATACCCATCAACACAGACAGAAATTTATCATTTCTAATGTTAAGTAAAAAGACAGGAAAAAAAAAAAAGGGTTGTTGGTTTTGTTACATCACTGATTTAAAACCTAGCAAAAACCAACAACAAGGCAACCTAAACCATCCAGATAACCCCTTGAACCCTCAGGTACTCCTTTCGCACCTTTTGAAGATTATTATCAGAATGTTTCCAGTTTAAATATATAAAGACCAAAAAAAAGATAGATATTTCCAAAACACAGCCGCCTGCATTTTGCAACATTCCAAACATAAGCATCATAGTGTAGCTTCTGGGCTATGCAGCACAAATACATAATAACCCAACAGAAGAGAACAGAAATTTAAAAAATTGGACAGTTTCAATATTGGCGTGGTTTTCCTCAGCCGAGATGGGGCTGAAACTTTTGCTCTCAGTACCTAAGGTGGCTACAGCCTTTGCTTGTTTCTCGGCTTTGGTGTGTGAACTAAAAATGTGAAAGGAGATGGCCAAAAGCCACAATTTCTGTTTCTCAGCTGGCTTCAGCGTGAGACCCGAATCCGATGTCCCTGAGGAATCCTTGCCTTAGCCAGCATCACAGCGGATGTCAGGGTGATCTGTGGGTAGGTCTATGCCAAAGGGATGCATAAAAACTCAACATCCCTGCGGGGTGTGGGCGCACATAATGCTGTGGTGGCATAAGAGATAAGTCCAGGAGAGACGCTTTGATGTGCTGACGATTTCAGCGCTATCTGTGTGGGGCAGGAGCAAATATATCCTCCTGGAGCTAAGTTTCTACATTTAGCCTGTGGTTGCCAAGCCAATGGCTGTTGTTCTGTTTGTTTTTTAAGGGCAAAACCCTCCTCAGGCATTTCTCCTCTTGGGTTCCACCACGGGCTACCAGTCTTTGGACCAGCAAACGCTTTCCCATGGCAAAGACGGACACGTGGGAACAGCCTGTAGGAGCTCTCTGACACACACTTTTATTAATTGACTGCCACACATTGTGTTTTCTTGAAAAAGGAAAAGAAAATGGTATTGCTTGTTCATCCAGAGGCAACTCAAAGGTTTACTGTTAGAAAGGAGGAATAAAAACCTTTTTAACAAATGAGTGAAAATAGTGAGAGAGGGAAAAAAGAGTGGGGTATTTTGGCCTAGCTCTCTTTGTATTCAAACTCCTCTCCCAGCCCCTGTTGCCAATTTCCTATTCTTTCTGGCTGGCTGAGCTTGAATGCTCGAAGCCTTGTTAATCATTGTGCTCCGAGGTCTCTGGGCCTGACCTCTATTTGAATAGCTCCACATTTCAGCAGTTTCACACCCACCAAAGGCTCCCCAACAATAGGCCATAATTAAAGCATGCTCGGGTCTTTTTCACCAGGTGCAGGACCCAATAGGCCTTTCTCTTTATTAAATTAGAGCTCGCTCACACACTCCCTTCTCCTCCTCCCCCCTTGGCCCTAGACATAAAAGAGGCTTCACATTCACTGTAGGGCAAAGAGAACTACCAGCTCCCCTTCCCCTCCACTTTTCTTTGGAAACCTTTAGTTCCGGTCTTGACAGCTGCCTCAGAGAAGTCCCCTTCTGAATGCCCAGTGGCTGAAAGGCTTTGGCTTAAGTTTAAAAAAAAAAAAAAAAAGAAAAAGAAAAAAAGCAAACAAAACCCAAACTCACTTTCCAGTCACTTCCTTCACTGTGAACTTCAAAATAAAGGAAAGAGTAAGATGCAAAAAGTACTGTAAAGAGGGGAGCTCTCTCTGTTCCCATTTCCTTTTAATTACTCAGGCCACAATGGGCTTCTGAAGAAGAAGAAAAGTATCAAGGTTTGATTTTTTTTTCTTTGAAGGAAGAATTAAATCAGCCTGCTGAACTCAACCAGCCTGGGAGCTTGGACAGTGCTACAACACAGGCTGTGAGAACTTTGTGGTGTGCCAGATGAAGGTGCTGAGCCCACAGCCTCTGGAGAGAGAAGAGCAGCCAGCAGCTCTGCAGGTATGAATAAGGGAGACAAGAGGCAACACAGCTGTAGGAATGGACATTTTAAAGAAACGGATTCCCATCTTCTGATGTTTCTAAGGCAAACCTAGATGTACCTCAACCTAACACAGCTCTTGGGCTTAACAGTGTATAATGGTGCAATTCCAGAGCTGGCATCCCAGAGGAGGTCAGATTGATCCATCCAATGGACTCTATGAGCCCTAAAAATCTTAGAAATTACTATCTTCTCGGTGGCAAGCTCATTTCCTGCATGACAATTCCAGGTATTATGTTGTGTCAGTGACTTTAAAATAAAAGTCTCCAGTAAATGGCCATAGCCACCACTGGATGGATCATTTTGCGATTCGATATTAATGCACATGAAAATTTTCTCTTGATAGCATGGCAACTTTTTTGTTGTTTAGAGGTTACCATGAAAATTAGAGCAACAGAACATTTCATGACCCAAGTGAGCCCAATTTTCTATTTAAGAGACAAACTTCTGGTTATTTTCATGGTACCCATAAGCAGCTTCCTGCTCCCATGGTTGGATCCAAGATTGGGTGAAGCTTCACGTATTGTCACACTTCTGGTATAATCAGATCCCCAGCCCAACCTCTGGATTTGTTTTGCCATCTTTTTTTTTTTTTTTCAACACCATCTTCACCCAGGATTTTACATTTCTTATTCAATCAAAAAAAAGAAGTAACAGTACACAAAAATGCTCAATAGCACATTTAAGAGGATATTCAAATTTCCAGCTGTGTCACCGGAAGGAATCATTCCCTACTCCTCCCGAGTGCAGAATGGCCCAACAGAAACTGTCCTTTTCTAAGAATGTGAATGAAAGTCAATAGGATGGCAAGAAAAATACTACTATTAGCTGAAGGACTGAAACCTCAGGGATTTTTGCTCAATTGACCTAGATTCAGGATCCTGTCCTATGTTCCTATAAATTTACTCTGGAGCCCTCTACTCTGAAATCACCGTACAACACTAAGCAGTCCAACTGCAATTCTCCTAATTACTCTTAATTAATACATACAAGTTCACTGAAGTTGAATAGTAGGGTAAATGCAACAGCTGCTGAAAACAACCGAGCAACGTGTAGGAGAGTTTGACGCTGAGGGTGAAGGCACCCAAAGCAACTTCAAAGCAGAACAGTTTGGCAGAACACAAACTGTGGAGGTAAGACAGGTGTTAGCTGACAAAAGCTGGGTGCTACTTACAGGACACGTAGGTTTTTGAGTCCCTTGAAGGCACCTTCTGCAATATGATTGATGGAATTGTGGCTCAGTCGTAGTACATGCAGTCCCCCGAGGTCTGCCAAGCTTCCCTCATCCAGCCTGCTTAGGTTGTTGTAAGAGAGTATTCTGAGGAAAAAAAAAAACAACAGCCCTTGTCAATCCAACGAGTATTTTCCAAACTCCTCTGTGCCAACCAGTGCCTGCCTTCCACAACCAGCTCGTAAGAGGTGTATGTACTGGGTGGATACAAAACAGCTTGATTAGAAAATAAGACTGCAGTCTGCAAATTTTCTTACAAGATACCCATGGGGCAGCCCGGATGACCTTAAGGGAGCAGGAGGCATTTGGTACCCAGTTATAGGGAAGTCTTCTGTACAGGCAACACAGGGAGGCTCTTCCAGAAGTGAGAGCAATAACCTAACATGCATGCTGTCAGATACAGTGGGCAGAAACTGCTCTTTCTCCATGGCCTGTAGGGCTAGGTTAGGGTCTGGGAGCACCACCCCTCCTCAGGCCCCAGATGTATAAGTAACACTCCGAAATCAGTCCTGGTTGCATTCAATCATCACTCCCATTTGGAGTCCCTCCACGGCTTACAGGAAAGAGCGGTCCCCTCCCCTCCTTCCCCACACCCTGCGAGGTACAGAGTGACGTCAAACGGATGGATTTTGAAGTTCACACGCGCTCTTGGCAGGGTCGAGACTTCTGTATTCAGGAGGTGTCTTATCGTTCTACACTTGTGCACAGCAAGCCCCGGGCGTCTGGGTGTGGGTGTCTTCACAGCCTGCTCCACCCCAGCTGAGAGCCAAAAGCATTTCACCACAAGGCAATTGAATGCTTCCTTTCATGCACAGGAAGGAGGTATCTGTTGTAAACCAGCCGCCTTCCATCCCGCTCCCCTTTGTCAAGAAGTCTACAGTCTGCTTGCAATCTTCTCCACTTACAAGTGACTAATACTGGAGGGTTGGTTTTTTCCTAGTTTTCCATCCATCTCTTCCCCTTGCCTGTATTATCTCTGGTTTTGGAGGGTTTTTTTAAGTGCTACTCATGTTGCAGTTTGGAAGCTGGTGGGAAGAAAGCTGTTTTTCTCTCCCTGCCAGGGTGCAGATGAGGCTTCCGAGATTTGACAGAGAGGGCAAGGGAAGTTACAAGCCACTGCAGACACCTCACAAAATACACCACATTCTATGCAAGCAGTAAAGCTGCAGCATTGCTGATGTTGAAGGCCAGTCTGGCTCATCAAACGAGGGACCTCCTGAGGTAGCAGTAGGCAGAGTCACTGGTCAATAATCTTCAGCCTGAAGCATCTACCCATAGCTTCCCGTTGCTACTACCTTCCTCCTGATCTCTGGATGTCATTGCAGCTGGGTAAGCCCTGCAGGGCTACTGGCAGGTGATTGTGACCAGCAAGAGCCTCAGCTGTAAGTTGCCTGCACACTGATACGTGGGGTATAAAAAGTGGCATTCAGCTACATGCTGCTACTCACATTTTCTCAAGCTCACCTCTTTACAAAGGGCAGCTGCATAGGATTTTCGAAAATAACTTTGTGACTTGGGAACACAAGTCACTTCAAAAGATGTGAGGGTTTGGGCTGCTAAACTTTTCAAAAAGTGGAGCTGGGCAGCTTTGAACAAGCACCGAATCCTTCATTGTACCGACAACAAGCAAAAAAAAAAAAATCTCACTGAGTTCCAAACCTCCAAATTCCTCTTCTAGTACCGCCTGTTAATGAGTCTGCTTAAAAATGTGTCTAGGGCTTGCATGAAAGTCACTGCAAAGCCAAAACCTAAGTCAAAACAGACACGTACTCTGAAGTACTGAGAGTGTCATTTACTTGGCAAATGAGCTGTCTATCTTTTAGCTGTGTGAGTGGGCAGAGGGCAAGCTTTGGAAAAAAAATCAGCAAAGATTAATGAGTTTGAAGAAGGTATGGGACAACATACTTTCATTCCTAAAGAAGTTGTAGTGTTAGTTATGAAGAACTGGCATCCGGTCAAAATTATGTCCTCACCTGCGATTAAAGAATTTGGCTTTAAAAAAAACCCCAAAAGCGTTCAAAAGTAATCCTAAACCTGGCTGAGAAAAAAAAAAAAAAAATCTTTTTGATTCCACACAGAAGAGTTCCTGCCACAACCGGTAAAGGCATGCTCCCCTCCGTTCGTCCTGACATCACCTCAAGATGGACAGACAGCAGCAGTCTTTAGAGGGCTCTCTCAATAGATGCAACCAGATGGGAGGTTTCAGGAACTAACACACTTGGCAGTGGCGTCCTTCAAAATGTAAGGGCTCTGCTTCCCGCCGATGAGACAGGCCAATTTGCAAAACAGTGTGTTCCTCTCCTCAGCAGTTTGGATTATCTGGGTTGAGAGAAGTCAGCAGGTCTCTTCTGCCTCCCCTACCTTCTCATTTCTCTACCAGTGAGAAATCGCTGGAACAAACAAGTGGAAATGTTTGGCTCCACAACCCTTTTGGCCTGGTGAGGAAATGGGAGAGCAGCACAGAGGAGCGTGCCAAAAGTGATACATAAAGGGGTTAAGCAGAAATGTGTTCTGGGGCTTCTGCTGCCCACCAGTTCTGGACCAGGTACATCTAACACATTTCATTCCCATTGACCAAACCATAAGTAAAAAGCGAAAAGAAAGACCCAGCAGCCAAGTCATCATTTACCTCTGATGAAGTTCTATGCTCCCACTGTGGATTTTTCCATGATGATGACCTAGCACCTGACTGGTGAATACAATCACAGCCCTTTCTCATGCCCATAACAAAGCAAGACCTCTCCTCCCTTGTTAGCTTTTACATCAGACCAGAGCCCTGGGGTCACGTTTTCTCCACACAACTGAAGGAGATAACTTATCCTTCAGATGACCACCTCCTTCCTTAGCACAGATAAGTATGGGTCTGGGAACCTGTCTTTCTTGGGTTAAGGACTTTGAAATTCATTCCCTGTGCAACCAGAGACAGTGTTTTCTGATAACTGAAACCCACGAGATTTAGCAATAGGGGAGTGACCAAAGATCTTTTAATAAGGCACGAAACGTGCACATTCGAAGAAGTGCACAGAGGCAGTCTAGATGTATCTAGTGCTTTCTTTCCTCACCCTTCAATTTCAGAGCAGACCTCTCCTACAAATGCTCTTTGGCTGTGGGAGTTTCAGTTAGGAGTATCTGATGGCTCCCTGCAGCAGCCTTACCCTAAAGGCAACACCTGCAAGAGCTTGTAATATTTTGCAGAGATGTGTGCTAACACCCACATAATCGCCTTTCGAATCTCAGTTAATGTCTTCTCTGGCCTCACACTCTAGCACAATCCTGTTTGTCAGGCCAAGCATGCCCCAGTGGCTCCTACCACCTTACACCACCAGGCATTTTCCAAATCTACCCCATTCTGCACCAGAGCAAGTGAGTCTTGCACTGGGTTTCTGCAGTTACTGAAGAGGATGGCCTCTAGGCCAGAACAGCTCACCACCAGCACTACTTGTTGGCAAGAGATCCTAATCCATACCTGACAAATAAAGGACTCAGCGTGGCGTGCAACCTCCCATCTAAACCATGAGCGTTTGCAAAGACAGTGTCAGGTAGAAAAGACAAGCATAGTTCTCCCTGAAAGAGTTCTGACATTAGCTCTGCAAGATGCAGACGGGGCTTACCCATCCCAGCTGAATGCACGCCGAAATAAAGCTTCAACACAGGCACCAGATATTGGCTCCCTGAGAGCAGAAAGCTCCCAGAGCTGTGTGATATGAATTTAGCTATTCCAGGGATCCAATTGTGAGCGCCCTAGGAAGGCAGACTACCCTTTCTTGATGCTTCAGATTTAAGCAGACCACAGGCAGAGCACGGTGCTGATTCTCAACTGTTGCCTTGAAGATTTCTCCATTGACATTGCCTTAATCTAGTAAAATATCACTTGAAGAACTGCACGTGAAAGAACTGTAGCTGTCTACAGCACTGTACCAAGCAAAGGATGCACAGGCAGTTTCTCACCAATTTGAAAAATGACATAATTAATCAATCACATATGTATTTAACTAAAACCAAACAAAATATTTCCTTGTGTCTCCCCAAAATAATCCACATCTGAATGAGCATTGGGTTCAATGGAAGATCACAGCTGGTCACTGGGCTAACACATTAATTCTACATTCTAAACTTAAAGGAATGACACGTCTCATGTCCGCCTATCTCTGAATCCACATCCCAAAAGACTGGGACTCACAGTTGGGTAGGCAGATATCAACCTTTAGTCTGAGTCCAGAGCGAAGCCTCTGAAAGCAGAAAGCTGCTTTACTGTACTGTTTTTTGGTGGATAGGAGAATCCCTAACAATGTTTCACAGGAGATTTCTGAGCACCAAGCAGAATGAATTACAGTTCCGCTAACCACATGTGTCAAGTTCTCCGGAGAAAAAAGTGAATCTTTCACAGTCCCACCGAGGGGATGACAGCTACTTCTGTAAATACTGCAAGCATCCATGTGTGTCCCTTCAGAAAGGCATTAAGCAGTGCCACAGGCCGAAAAGACATCCTTATGGGGCTGTCCTCAGCAGCAAGGATTTCTTTCATTTATCAGAGTGACTGTATTCACAGCTGGAAATCTCAGGAGAGCAAAGTCAATGTATTTACTTTTAAACAACTGAGCCCTACAGGAAGGGTAAAGTGTAAACAGCAGAAACAGGGAGAAACGCCTTTAAAGGGCCAAATCTCTGCTGGTTAAAAATACGACTGTTCTTTGTAAATGCAGAGGATACAGCAAAACTTCCTTCAAGCTGCACAGTCATTATATGGCAAGGTGTATGTGTCTTGTTACTAGCCAGCTAAAAAGCATTGGCAAGCCGCAGATCACAAACTCTCCAGGTCTTTTGGCACTGTATACTTTTAGTGTGTTCTAGTCTTTGTTTCTGGTTATTTTAATCAGGTGCTCTGAAGGTCACAACATCATGAATAAAAAGGGCATCACTTAGGAGGCTGCAATTCCTGCATTTCTACAGGTTGATACAGCAGAAGCTGTACACCGTATGATTGGGAAGAATCCTTACTCCCCTTTCTAAACCCTGCACAACCAACCGAACAGAAACCAACTTACAGCTCATGCAGCTTCTGACAGAAGCTCCAGCCATCGGGGTTGATGCGGGATATGGAGTTGTTACTGAGGTGAAGCTGGTGCAGAGATGAAAGGCCATAGAGAGAGCCACTGTTTACTTCTGTCAGGCTGTTATACTCCAGGTGGCTGCGGAAAAAAATGAGAAGGAATTGACAGATAAGCAGCACTGGTTAAAAGCTGAAGAATTTCCAACAAGGACTGGGATTTTAGCCATTCTTACACACCTTTCTACATATCCATGTGGATACATGCGTGCGTGGGCATTTCTTGGGTAGGTGAAGGATAGAAATTCAAGGACAACACAAAGGAAATGACCAGAATGAGCTGAGAGTCCAGAGATATGCTCCACTTACAAGTAAACTGGGCTTAAAGCATCGCATTCAAGTTTATATTTGCAGAGTTTCAGTTGTGTGACAGCAGCATCCAGAAACATGCTGCCCTGATCACTTGTGACCTTGCAAACACACTTGAAAGCCAAGGAAGTTTCAAGCATTTATCTGCAATGCCTGTTCAATTCGTTCTCTTGTATGGAAAGAACACACCACTGAGACAGGCCAGCTTAGTTTCTAGGTAGAATAAGAAGCAGAATAATCACATCTGCAACACAGAATTTCCATGTATCAGTCAAAACAATTTGCAGAAGTGAGATGAGCTTTGATTTAAAGAGCAATTGAGATCTTACTGAATGTTCAAATCATCAAACTTTCAAAGGAATACTGCCACAGCTTGAAAAACAGGACTTTTTTTATTGAACACCTGGTAAAGCAATGAGCTTTAGTAAACTGTGGGTCAACTAAACAGAAGCTGCTGTAGCATGGCAGAGCTCTGTGCATGCGGGAAACAGAAAGAAGCATGAGGACTGGCACAGGTGCCCACAGTCTCCGATGGGACTCCTTGCTAAAATGCAGAGAAGGACATGACAGCAGATGAAGTCTAGGCTTTTAAGGGAAAAGAACCCATCTCTCCAACTTACAGAACTTGCATCTTGGCTAGACCCCAGAAAGCCCCATCAGTCAATTTGCTTATGTTGTTGCGCTGGAGTTTCAGGACTTCCAAGCTGTCCAGTCCCTGGAATGTCAGGCCTTCAATCAGGCGGATGCGATTCCGGTTCAGCTCCCTAAAATCATCAAAGCCATACAAGTTTATTAAATCCCAGTCCTTTCTCACGAAATCATCTGTGCAGCATACAATGGGGACAGCAATGCCAACAACTCCTCTGTCAACGGTTCCCAGGAGAGAGCTGAAGCTCACCGGAAACTTTCAATCCCAGAGCTAGCCAGGGAAGTCAGCTGGGTGTGATCGCTTAAATAAACTCACCCTGGGACAGATTTTCACTATAGAGAAATAACAGAGACAGTGCAGCAATTCCTCTTCATCCCTCCTCTCTCTGCATTTCTTTTAAGCCCTTTATCCTTTTCATCAAGTTTTGCATGTCATCTCTTCTCAAGCAGAGACACTATTTGAACCAATACAGTTAAACACCAGCACTAGTTCCCTTACAAACCATTGTTTTTACAAGACTTGCAATCGCCCGGTAAAAATGTACTCTGAAACAAGCGGGTGCCATAAGAACTGTGAGCCCAAGAGGAAACTTTCTGGCTAAGTTTGAAAGGAAAGGTTTCAGTTCCCCTGACATACTTAACTTTTTTTCCTATTATAAGAAACTAATAGAGTGAAACAAGTTGTTTCCAATAACACGGCAGTCTTAGTATTTTGTGTATCTCCAACTCGGTTCATTAAATTCCCCCCCCGGGTAGGGAGGGAATCCTAAATTTTGGGAATACCATTCTTATGAATGGCAATATGAATATCGTCACACCACACTTTACCAACCTATATGAAACAGTCTTATGGATTGCTAGACCCAGACGTACCAGGTAAAAACACAGTTCCATAAAGTCAGTGGAAAACTTCATTGATGCAATGCACTAAAGCTGAAGATAAAGCTTTGAAAATGGATTTCTTTCTGAACCTTTCTGCATGTACAAGACTAACCTAAGGGTAGTTCCCTCCACAGTGTTTATGTTGAAGAAAGTGGTGGAGGTTAAAACATCAAGAACTTAATTCGGAAAAGATGAGGAAGCCATAGAAACTTTAAGCTTACTTTTTAACTGCCTAAAAAAAACAGTGTTGAACTTGCACGCAAGTTGAGTGTAATTAAAGTCAAGTAAGCAATTTAAAAGTTTGAAGGCCTGAAGACTCTTGCGTTACTGCACTTCCTAGGCTATTAGCAAACTACGCTTTGCCAGAAGAACTGTATACAAATTCTGCAACACATCATGTTTACCTATAGGGTTAAACAACCAGCTGTGAGATTGTCTTTAAGAGTACCAATTACTCCAATTTCCAGTGAAAACTGTGTTCCTAAACAGACTGAGTTGACCCTCACTCTTATTACAGTTTTGCACATGATGCAGACACAGTGGATTACAAGCTCTCAGTCAATGGACAGTAACTTCCAGCTGAGAGGCAACAGACTTTTAAGATGTGTACGCTATTGTGTCACACTGTTCGATCCCAAATTGGCTATAAATCCTCCTGCATGCATGCAAGCACAAATGTACACCCGTTCCTTAGACACATCTTGGTTTAAGGATTTGTCTCTCAATCAAGAGGTTGTCAGAGGTGTAAGTTCCAACACCTTTTGTAGATTTTATGTTAACAGGCAGAGGTTGACCTTTTACCTATCAAATTTGATGGAAAGACTGCAATAGGCCTCAGGCTGGGCCCATTTCTCCAACAGCAGGAGAAAGGAAAAGCTAAATCATTAGTGCTACTATTTTACACATAAAGCATATTTATAGCCGCAGATGTCTATGCATCCCCATGCAGCTCCTGCCATATGGACCGCAGGCAGGACAACAACGATGTGTGTGTTAACTCATCTAGAGTGCTATTTTCTCTGCCCAAGTATCACCGCACCGTTTAACAACCTTCCGTCATTACTTTTTTATGGCCACACAAAGATACCTGTGTGGTCTTGAAAAACTACCATGGTAGCTGATCTCTGTCACTTGCAACAGAAACATTTTCCAAACCTCTCTTCCGCTACAGACCCCAACAGCTTTTAAGGGAATGGATTTGTCTTACGCTGTCAAGTGCACAAGATGCTGGTATCTGCTGCAACATCCCTCCCTTCCCACCTTATCAAAAGAATGGCCTGAAAAGCCAATAGCTACAAGACAAAAAGGACCCTCTCCCAACGTGTTTTACTAGGTGCTGGCAGAGAACTACTGCATAGTGTATTCTAAGTTTTATAGATAGCAGGTGAGAAAGGGTGACATTTAGTGTGTTTATCCTCAGGGATGTTTTGTCTCCATAAAGTGTGGCTGAGCTTAATTAAAGTGCACATTTGTACTCACAGTTGTGTTAGCCTGGGTAGCCTGAATGCCTTGACAGGAAGCTGAGGGATCCTGTTTTTACTCAGGCGAAGTGTTAGCAGGGACCGTGACAGACTATCAAAAGCACCAGGCTCCAGGGTGCTGATTCTGTTGCTCCCCAGGTAGCTGCAATAAATCACAGCAGAAAAATGAACAGTTCTGTCAGAAATCTCCTTTTATCAGCATTTGGTTGGTCTCCAGACAGGCTGGTGAAATTAGAGAGGTGCCTTCAAATCAGTTGGATTTCTGGCTCCACAAAGAGCACAGTGCCTTTCCCAGAGCCACATGATGAACGTGGAGAAATGCTGCACGCTTTCCAAGAGCTTCTTCAGGCCCTCCTACTTCAGCAAGGCAATTGGGAGTGGAATCCAGAAACTGGAGAATATTCCAGTTCAGGATGACTCTATTCATTCTCCATTTTCCCTTCAGCATCTCTCCCAGGGCTCTTTCTTACCTGGACCCTAGTCTTAGCCTCAGAGGCTGTTTAACAGGTTAACAGGCAACCATCAGTTATAACACCACTCTCTTATATCCTCTTACAACCAGAGGCAGAAACTTTGGTGTAAACTTTAATGCAAGAAGATTATCTGTCTGCACCTCTTCAAAGGTACCGAAAACACAGATTATTTTATGTTTCCCCGAGTAGGCAAAAATCTCTATTGGGAGGCAGTTACTCTGCTTAACCCCTGGTTTTCTTCAAATAACCGGAGAGATTTCTGTTCTTAACATTCAATAGCCATTTTAATGATGAAATAGTCATTCCCCCTCCCCTCTTCCAGATGTACATGGGCTGATCTGGGAAACAGCATATATACTTCTCTGTGGGGAAGAGACACAGAATTTTTCTGGCTTCTAGGTTTCCAGCTGTAAAGACACCCAGACCTGAAGGACGCATGATACCTTTTCTCTGTTGCAACATTCCCACGCAACACAATTAATAATAATCTGCATTCTTTACAGAAACATCAGAAACCAAAAAGACAGAGCTCAAAAAATAACCCAACAGTAGGGACAACGTGCTGCATTCTAATTCTCCTCTACACTTAAAATCCTGACGAATAACCCCATACCTTGTATGTTCATTCACTCTCCTTTTTTTAAAGGAGGTTTGAGGCCCTTTTCTCTGCTGTGGTAACTCAACAAAAGCTATTCCCAACAAGAAAAACTCACAGCTCCTTTATATGAAGTCCCTGCGGAAAGCAGCCGTTTCGGATTTCCGTGATGTCATTGAAACTCAGGTCCAACGTTTCCAGGGTAACATAGGGCTTCAGTTGACTTGCTTCAATACTGCGGATCCTGTTGTGATGCCTGAAACAGTCAGAGGAGAAATGGAGACAATTTAGTTCGCTTAAAAAAACAGAATATCTGAGGCCACAGCAGGCCCACAGGCTGGCCCCTGAGTTTACACACTCAGACTTATAGTGCTTCTTCAACAGCTGTTTGAGGAGAAACCCACACCAGAAAGATATTCCCTAATCCCCATGCTGTTCCTATGGTTAGAAAGTCTAGCTCACAGATATTTGCAAGCTTCCAGACACTTTTTCTGGTGTGGTACAAGACTTTTCCCTTCTACAGAACTATTGACTCCATTCATCAGTTTTTCTTCCAGTAATTTGGGCTCAGTCTCCTACAAACCTGCACTTCCAGAGTAGATTTGTTACATGCAAGGACTGCAGGGCTGGATTTTAATCCCGCAGCCAAGGAGTGCTGATCAACGGTTTAAGCAAACTGCCAATGTTTTACATAGAGCATAGGATTTTCAGAGCAGGAAACTGACAAGTAAATACAATCTCAGCAGAAGTTACAAAACACTGTTTCCTTAATTCCTAAGGATTCTTCTGAAAACTCTCAGCTTTGGACTACATCACAATGATTTGTAATGCACAGAAATACTGTAAGAGGGCTTGCAAACATTTCCGCATCTTTTGCCTCCTTTGTCCCTCTGTGCCATTAGGACAACTGTGCAGTGCCAGTGCTCTGCCCCAGCACCGACTGCAGGATCAGAGCCTATAACAGTCACCTGTGTTTGCTACCTTACCAGTACCAGCCTAAAGGATTCAATCTAATGTTTTTCTTTAGAGAAGGTACTACAAACTATCCTCAGAGTTTCCACAGCCATCAAACAGTTAAATACCTCTAGACTTGATCTGTACTCAACAAGGTCTAACTAAAAATCCCCTGAGTTCTTTCCTCTGACTCCTTTCTGGCCTGAATCAGTAGAGAGAACAGTAACCAATTAAAAAAAAATACATTGCACATTAGTCACAAGAAGTAGAGCACATGCCTGATGTGAATTTAGACCAGTCACTGGTATTACTGGCAAGGCTGTGAGTGAGGCACTCCAAACAGAGACGCTCACCAGACACTTGAGAACTTGCTGAATAATAAGAGATAGCAGAGAGGGTTCAGACAAGTACTGTGCCTTAATCCGGCCGGCTACCCACTGAGTAACCAGAAGAGGAGACAGCAGCCAGTGAAAGCACTCTTGAATGCAAACCAGGACGTCCCAGCTCTCCTGGCAAAGCATCAGCTCTTTGAAACAAAAAACTGACGGGTTAGCTGACCACAGCCTTCCAGGCACTGAAGCTGATGGGTGTCTGGGAGCCCGTCTTCTCCAGCTTCACCTCCATTTCAAGCTCTCCCAGGGGTTCAGACAAGCCCCTTTCAAAGAAAGCCTCTCCCCTCAAAAGAAAATACCAATAGGACGTGGCAAGGGATCTGCTCCCTGCACCGCGATCTGCTCCTTTACCCCCCGTGTTATTAAAACCAGATCGTTTCACCACCACATTTGCTGGTGTCTGTAACAGGAAGAGGGTGAAAACTGCATCCCCAGAACAATTTGCCTTCTGGAGACTCACTCTTTAAACAGCCAGCACATGATTCTTGCTTACACTGGGGAAACATTCGCAGAAATGCTGCTTTGACTAATGAGTTTAAACACTACTTAATTAATTCAATGCAGGCTCACAAATCATTAAGGACAAATTCTACACCACTATAGCAATGCACTGCTAACGTGGTGCAAAAAGGCACCAGGAAAATCAAAGGAAAGTCATTAACCTATGTTACCGAACTGGTTATTCCACAGGTTATAGGTACACAGGTCTCTGCAACCACCAACTGTATAAAAGGCAATGATATGGCTACTATCCAAGCAACCAATATTCATTTACAGCTAGGAATAGACTGAATTTTCACATCCATGGCACCTAGTGGAACAGAGCTCCAGTGAATTTATGCTAATAGTGTGACTAAAATACAGGAAAACTCACTATACCCAGAATTTTGTGACCTCCATAAATTGAACACATGGGCGAGGGGGATTTCTTTTCCCCAAGGACTAGTTTCTTTTGCAAGGACTTGATTATTAGAATCAGTAAGTTCCAAAAATTTCAATCTTTTTTCCTCCTCAAAATAAGACAGTCCATTAAATGTGTGTGTGACCCTGATTCAGGAAAGTACCTCAACACAGACATAAGTGAAAGCAAACCCCAGGCTTATTTTCTGTAGCTCTCTTGAAGCGGGACCTGTGAGTTCAACTCTGATCTCATCTAGGCTGTGATGGCCGAGATGAATCTGGCCGTAAATTAACAGGAAATGAAGGCTTGTACAAATGAACGTGAAGAATCTATAAATTACCTGACAATTCCTGTGCAGGGCAGCTAAGTCTTCACCGGAGTGAGAGCACAGAGTGAGTTTGGACATGAAATGCTCTTCAGAAGCCAATGTTATTTTTTTTGAGTATTAATATTTCTGTGCTTTAGTTGCTCAACATATATCCAATCAGCCCGCCTGCCAGATCTCCCAGCCCATCCCAGATGACAGACTTTAAGAAGGGAAGAAAAGGACAGGAAAGAACTATTTTGTTTGAGCCATGTTCACAGTTTCCAGGTGACTTCTGTCCGTTTGCGTCTTGCTTTTCATGTGCTACAGCTGGCAGATTAGATGGATGCACTATTTCACACAGGAAAAAAACAGGCTCCTTTCTCTCCCTCTGTCTCCTTCAAACATGGGCTGACTCCAAATGTAACTCTCAGCTCCAAACACCATCCCCGGCCAGTCCCAGCTGGGGAATGTCAGACAGTTTGCTGCAAAGCCCTGCACCCTCTCAAAGCACTGCACTTCAAACAAAACCAGCCCGGCTGACTTTTCCTATACACAGCATGTGATATGAACGCAACATCGTCCAAACCTTTTACTAGCTTGATTACATTTTATTTTTCATTTTTCAGTAAGAGCTGAAATGGGATTTAACCCTTCCTGTTATTACTTGGATCCTTTCAGCTCGTCTGCCTTTGTTCCCAATATCATTGCAGAGTGTTTTACAGAAAAAAAGGACCAGTGACATTATGACTTTGCCTCTCCCCTTTAGCAGTGACTGGAAAAGGGCTGGATTTTTCCCAACTAGCTCCTTAGTTTACACTTCCTTAGCTTCAAAGGTGACAGATCAGATTTTAGTACCAATTGCTGAAACCAGGCTTTAAAGCACAAATTATCGGTGCTTCCATAACCAATTTGCCTCCAGGTGTCTTTTCCTCTCCCCTTTCCTTAGATATCACAGCCTGGAAACCGTTTTCCCTGTCTCACTTCAGCCAGTGTTACCTCAAGAGTGTATGATGACAGGGCTTCAATGTGAGATTGAGCAATTAGAGCCTGGAGCGAGAGCCAAGTTTCTTAGTTTCTATTCCCAGCCCTGGCACTGACTCATCTGCCTTGGGCAAGTTTCTTAACCCCTCTCTACCTCTGGTTTACCCATCTGTATGGGAGCATACTCCCAGAGTAGGATGATGCGGACTGCCTTCATCAAGGACTAAGAATTTAGAGTGAAAGCAGCTCAAGTGAAAAAAAAACAAACCATAGGAACTAAGGAGCTCATCCAAGTCTATTTGGGTTTGCTCACAAATATGGGAGGATCTGGCTAAAACAGTTGAACTTCCCAGCTCGTACCCAACCTCATTCCCAGAGACACCCCATTTGCAGCTAATGCAGAACCGTAACATCTTAGAGCCAAACTAAGGTAACTCAAAGTCAGCAACAGATTACTTTCAGACTGCGAGCTGCTTACATATGGCACTTGTTCAGGAACTGCTTCACCCTCAGGTCAGCACCAACTACAGCTGCAAGTGAAGAGAGGAGAGAGAGGAGAGCAGGGAAGCTGCTCTCCAGCCACCACCACTTAACCCACCCGCACCCCCGGGCAGCACCCCGAGGTACGGCAGCCTCTCAGCCCCTGCGCTTTGCACCGCTCTTGAACAGACCCCTCAGCGTTACAGGAGATTTGGGATTAACCTCAGGCAGCTCTTTGCTGAACCAAGCCCGTGAGGACCACATCAGGAAGCGAACGCACTCTCTCTGCGCTCCTCCGGGCTGCTGCGAGACAGAAAAACAAGAAAATGTTCCAGCGAAGCCAAAGCGTGTTTGGGTTTGCTCTAAGTCGGGAGGGAGGGGGGGGGGGGGGGGGGGCAGGAAAACAACAGGTGGCGCAAAGTCAAAAGCTTGCAGCGTTTCCAAGAATCTCAGCTTGTATTTTAGAGGTAAAGTTACACTTTAATCCCAGTGGGTTTCCTCATTCGAAGCCTCTTTCTGAATATTTATTTGGTAAACAGGCTGTGAAACATTTTCCAACGGACCTAATAGGAGAAGAATTCACCTTCCTCTTTGCAGCAAGCCTGTCCTTTGGAGAACGCTAATCAGTTTAATTTAGACCGGGGCTTCAAACTACTGGTGTGAAATCGATGCAGAGAGCAGCACAAACACGCTCCTTTGTTGTTCACTTCCCCTCAGCAGCTGCCCATTAGAGAGCTGACAGCGGAAAATCAAAGCAAGCAGACCCTCAGATGGGAATGTGCGAGGGGCTTTGGTTGGACCCATACAAATACAATCAGCGCAAAACCTCCTGGTTTAGACAAAGCTTGAACTAAGGCTGCCTTGGCTGCTGGGAGCCTGCAGCCCAAATGTTTGGTGTGAAGCAAGGCTAAAGGCAGGGAGAAGTCACATGCTTGGCCTTCATGTCGTGTCAGCTTACAGAGCTGGCTGGGCTCACGAAAAGGAAAGAAAAAAAAAAAAAGCCTGCTGTAATACAGCAAACCTATTAAACCAACACCTGTTATAAGCATCAAAAATAAAATCAAGCTTCAAAAGAGAGGCTCCGCACCTCGGGTAGGGTTCTATTAATACGCAGGCACATTTTTAAAATTAGCATATGAGGGAGATCACGAGACTAGAAACAGAGAGATTAAAAAGTTCAGGGTTTGGTTAATATTTCCATACTGGGAAATTATTGAAGAAACCAAATACTAGAGCCAGAAAGAGTTATAGGGTTTGCTACTGAAGGACAGGCAAGGTCTGGTGTCAGAGACAGGCCCTGCAAAGAGAGCGAGATCAAAGGCACCGTAACAGGAGAGGGATCACATACACTGTGACTAACCAATGCCTGGAATTACCTGCCCTCCTCCTCTTCCACCTTCTCAATTCAGAGAAGATGGAGATTTAATATTGATCCTCCTAGATGCATTCGAGAAGATTCAAGACATAGGTACCTACACTCTCACCTTAGATGATCTGCCATCTGATTTTAGCCCATCATTCGCTACAAACACACAAAAAATTGTGGTTTCAGAGTGGAATGCTGTGTCTGAGCGATTTTCCTGACAAGGATGAAGGGGAACCAATAAGGTGGAAAATGTGTTTGTGTTTACAGCAGCAGCAACATAAATATTTCTGTTTGGTTTGGTCATGTTATTACAATCAATAAGCGAAGATCTGTCCCAAGTGCTTCTTATTAATCTACAGAAAGAAGGAAAGAGGTCAATGTCATCAAGACCTGGACACCAGCTTTGAATCAAAGTTCGTACAGTTTATCAAGGCACAACTTGCGTGATTTTAACATGTTACTTGTAAATCTTTTTTTGCCTCCAAAGACTTTTATTCTGGAAAGATTCCTCTGCTGTACCAGAACTTGTGAACGTTCTGCTTTAGAGCAGTGAAGCCATCCCTGCAGCAGAAGATGGAAGCGAACATGCAGGTGATGTGCTGGAAGTTTGTGGCACACCATCCCTATGCACGAGACCGTCCCTGAAAGCCTGAGCTGCCCCAAGTGCATAAGCCCTCGTGCTTCCCAACTGCTCTGGCAAAGCCCCACTAACTGTCTGACACTTTGCGCTATCATATCAGCCTTGCCAGGATAATCCACGAGGCTCAAGATTTTGTACCATTACAATACGCATTTTCATCCAACACTATGTGTGCTGTATTTGCTTATGGGAACAGCCTTGCTGTCCTTTCAGAGTAAGGCCGCATGGGTTATTGGCGGGGCAGGAAGCAAGGATGCATGGAGGCAGCCCCCACTTTTCTCAGATGCTCTGAATCACTCCTTCCCTGAGGAATCCTGGCGGATTCCCAGGCTGCCACAGATACAGCTCTGTTTGTTCAGGTGCTGGTTGCACACACAAGAGGAGAGCAGTGGCAGGCCAAGCAGTCATTGCATTTTAGGGTCAGCCACAAAAAAAAAAAAACAACCACCCACAACCCAAAAACACACACACACCAAAAAAACCTCATCCAAACAAAAAACAAGCACCAAAAACCCTTGTGTAATTTTTACAGGTATCCTACCTTTTCTTTAAAGGTTTAAATGCTCTGCCTGAATCTGCATGTGATCGTCTTCCCTCTCCCTAGTACTCCTTTAAAAAAAATGCCTTTCTAAGATGCAACAAACAAAATTTGTGACCATGTTACACTGTTTTCATTTAAAACTGTCATACATAAGTGCAAAGTAAGAACAAGCTGACAGAGCTAGTCCACCTATATCAAATTATGGCAGAAAGTCTAAAGACAGTGCCCCCATCTGCAGTGCATCAGCTTCAAAACCAATATACTTCAGAGGGCTTTCATTCATCAGGTTACATTCTTGCCTTGTGTTGGTGGGTTAAGGTGGACAAGCACGAAGCAAACTACCCATAGCTATAAGTAGGCTGGGACACAGGAGATTCAAGAAAAAGTGCCTTTTTTTTTTTTTTTTAGGGGAGAAAAAGAAATGCAACCTTTCATGGTAAAGTGACTGCATTTCTGTTCCAGGTCATGGACATTTGGCATCAGAAAGCAGTCTGGGAGATGGGATTTGCTCAACCATCCCTTTGGACCTGGGAGCAGCAGCCACCTGCAAGTCAAGTCAGCAACGCTGCAAGGGCTGAGTTACAAGCTCCTTATTCCCACAAGCAAGCTATTATTCATGCAAATAGTTACACCACAGTCAAGAGGACTATTCATGTGAGACCAGTGTGACTCAAGGGCTATGTTTTCACTATTAAGGGCTACTCTGTGGCCACTCACAGGACAAAACTCATCTCCCTTTCAGATTGATGGAGTGCAACCATTGACCCTGGAGAAGGCCAAGCATGGCCTCAGAGCATCCTTGGGCCCTGGGTACCTGAATGTGGGCAGATGTTATCCTCCTGCCACACACGCTCTTGTAGCTCTTTCATGAGGCAGCCATATGGATAAGGGTTAGGCAGAGATCAAGCACGCTCTTTAGGAACTGGCTTTTGAGGCAGCTGGACATAACCAAGGGCCTGGATTTGATGAACATTCATTAAGGGCTTTTGTTGGGTTCAGTATGAAACACACAAAGGAAAGCCTTTCTTCTAATGTAACCAAAACCGCCACATCGAGATACATATTCTCTCAGGATATTTCTGCACTAGCAATGTTCGTGTAAACTTTGACTTGTTAGATGTCCTTATGCTATGCGTTCGATCCACTGAGGTAAGTGATGTAATTTTTAAAAGCTCTCTCCCTCACTTTGAGCTGTATTTACTCTCACTAGACTTTGACTAGCCACCATATGATTTTCAATATTTTTTGCAATGTGCAACTTCCTAACCCTTTGGCATTCAATCCCATTAGCAGAGTAAAATGTGTGGGGCAGGCAGCATCAGAAGCGAGTCATGTTTAAAACAGACGCTGTCTTATCTCCTTGGCAGATTGCACAACCTCTTATGACATCAAAGCACATTAAGATTCCAGAAGACAAGACAGTCTCTGTTATGAGTACAGTCCCCCGATCAGTAACAGGGTGGTTCCAAGAGGACCAGAGTTTCTGCTCTCTTCTGGTTACACTGGATGTTTCATGAAGATTGTACTCCACAAAGTCTTTTTAAATGATGTATTCACAAAGGGCACAGATCCATTAAAATGGTTGTGTAAAGCATCTTTCATTGTCTGTCACAGCCTCTCTGTAAGGAGCTTTCCTGAACTTTTATGAACTCAATACCAGAGCACAACCTTGCCTCCCTGTGTGCAGCTCTACCTCAAAACATCTCAGCAATTATCTTCAGAGTCACTCCACGCATCCTTCAATGGAATGATGCACCTGTTAGGGTTAGGGCTGGGGATCTTCAGCAGGGGCTGCCCAACTTGTACTGCAGTTTGGCCAGTTCTCTGGCACGAGGGAGGGAAAGCACCTCTAAGTCACTAAGCATAATCAATGCTGGTTTTGAAAGAGCCCATTTGTGAACACTCATTGCTGTGTTAGTTTTTCACCTCCTTCTCCAGCTCTCAGTCCAAACCACTGTTTGTCACCCTCCATCGTCTCACAGTCCCTGACCTCAGTCTGGAGCAAGCACTGAGAAGGGCTCCAAAGGAGAGGACAGGCCCTGCTGAGTGTTGAACTCTGCTAAGAAGGAGCAGAATTGTCCTATAGGAATAGAAGGAAGAGAGTCATATAAGGTAAATGGCGGTTTTCATACAAGAATGCAGGAAACCACATAGCTCTGCACCAGCTGTCTGAATGGGGTCGTGGGGCTCAGCAGAGCATCTTTGAAGGAAGGACTGCATCAGTATTTGAAATGAGTTATTCAGTTGCTGACAGATGACAGTCAGGTCAGTGTTGCTATGTTCTACATCTTATGCCTTTGGTCTGCTACTCTCTTGCTCCACCATTGGCTTTTCCTCTTCCACTTTTGCCTTGAGGGCTTTCTTCTGCTGCTGATACATGCCAGCCAAACTCAACTGTCTATCACAAATTAAATGCATAAGCCAGTCCTCGAAGCCAAGAAAGAGCCCAGCTTCACCCCGGCTTGTTTGCTGCTCTGACGAGTTCCTGCTCTCTCCATGGCCCCACACTTGCACAGCACCCAGCACAAGGAACCACTCCACGTCAGGGCTGCTGCCTAATGCCCGCATCCTTTTCACTGGCCTCAAAGATGAGTCAGGTTTGTGACAAGGAGGAACAGACACCAAGAATCAGATCCAGTCCAGATGCCAATTTAACTAGCCCAGAGCAGAGGCTGCAGCAGCTACCCTGTCCCAATCCCAAGCAGAGACAGCAGCCTCTTTTCATTTTCAGTGCAGGCAAGTTTTGTGCTTCTAATCAACAAGGGCAGCATTTTCATTTGAAAACCAATAGGGTACAGGATCACAAGGCATGTAGGCACTTTTATCCTTAAATCCTGATGCTGATTTTAGTTTCTTTTTGTGTAATAAATGATCAAAGTAAAGAAGATCCACCACAGCCTAGTGAGTGCATGTGTTTTGTGGGTGGCTTTGTTTTGTTTTTGTCTCTCCGCAGGAGCGAGGAGGGGAAAATACACAAGCAGAGAAGCAATTTAAGTGCAAACCAAATGTAATGACTCTGCCCATGATGCTGGGACATTAATCCAAACTGTAATTACAAGCAGACTTCTTGATAGCATACACTGTTTGTGCCTGAAAGTCATGATGTGACACAGGGGCTTTTCTCACCTTTGACAGGAGCACAATGGAAACAGGTGGATTTAACTACACAACAGCTCTGTGCCCTTGATGCTAAGGCAGGTAAAAAAAAGGGCACCACACTTGAATATGTCTGCTCTCCAGACCAAACTCTCTGACTCTCATGGAGCTTGCAGCAGAAGTTGCTAAAAGACTTGCCCCTTGAAGAAGGCAGCAGTTGGAGAAACACATTTTTGACTGGCCAGTCAAACTCCTGTTAACACTTTAGAGATGTAGATAGGCTGGCTGGTTAGTCTGTTCCAACATGACACACACTTGTGCTCTGTTGAAAGGGCTTATCTGTCTTGTCAGCAAGGTCACCAGAACAGGGATAGCCTCTGGGCAGACTTCACTGTGAGCTCTGCTTGGCTGAGACTGTTCAGCCTGCAAGAAGGAATAGCTCCTATATGGAAAAGCAATGGTCAAGTTAGCAAAGAGAACAGCTCTTCTTAACAAGTCTAGGCACCCTGTTATTAATAAAGCATGTCAAGTAGGAAGGATGGCTTCAGGAAACTGCAGAACAAGGTGTAAAAAGATCCAGGTAACAGAAAATTTGCGCTATGAAGTAGAACTGCTATTGTGCTAAGTCAGGCTGGTGTAAAACACTATCTGTTCAAGCTTCCTTAGAACAGATCTTGTAAAAATCAGTGGTAAGCATTCACCGCCACTTAGCAATAAGTTCTTTGAGCTTCTTTAAGACGACCATTTTCTTCTTCAGTTCCTCTTATTTTGAAAAATACAACAAGAACATAATCTGTCTCAAGAACGTAATCTGGAGGGGAAAAAAAAAAGTCTTCAATAAGACCACCAAAAGGTGTTCCTTTTCCAGGGCACCTGAAAAATTACAGAAAGTCCAATCCCTTTTCCCTGGTTATGTTAATCGCCCCTCTCTTTGGCAACTACTTCCACACAGTGTGTGATCTGCAGTACACAGATTGGACAGGAGAAAATATTTTAAGTCTAAAAACAATGAACCATTTGTAGATTCCTTCTTTTGCCATCAACTCTTCATTCTTCCCCTCTTCCCAACTTAATTTTCTCTGCTAAGATCTGTCCACTAAAGCAGTTGTCTTTTTACTCATATGCCCCTGCATTCCCGTTTCATTTTCCAGCTACCTTCACTATTTTCCCTGATGTGCAATTGAATATTAAATGGTTTGACAGGCAGAACATGTACTCACCCAACCACTTATTCCCAATCAATATTCATGTGGAATTCCTGTTAACAAGCAAGAGTTACACACGCACTTGGAAGGGTGGGTGGCCTCTTAAGTGATCACTTTATCTAAAGGTACGACGATCACCTTCTCGTTTACCTTAACCAGCAATCAGATCTTCCATCCCACATACACCCAGCAGGGCTATTTTTGAAGGAATAAGATCATAACTTTTGACATGATCTCTATTGTTCATCTCTGCAAATAATCAGGGAATTTAACATGGGTTTAAAATAACAGAAAATACAGCGCAGCATCAGCTTTTATTCAGTTAAAAATGAGCTTTCTAGAGATTTTTTTGCTAATCTTTTCCAACCTAGACACCGCAGGATCACATTTTAGTGAACACTGCCTACACGAGTGTTTTTTTACCCTGAATTACACACTATTCCTAATTGTGCCAGTGGAAGCAATGATGGAAGTGCTAAGCATCATATGGAGCAGAAAGTAAATGGCAAAACTGATGTTTTACTCACTAGGCTTTGAACCACATGGGCAGGATTCATTTTTTAACACCTCTGCTGAAACAGTTTTAGCCTTGTTATATGCAGAGGAACTAAAAGACACTGCCTGTTCTCAAGCCTTCCAGGACACTTGAAGGTAAACAAAATGGAGAGATTTTTAAAGTGCTTCATGGCTCCATACTTTAAGAAAAAATAAAAAAATCCCAATTCTACCCCCACCCCTGTTCTTACTCCTTGCGAGGGATCCATGTTACGCTCTGAGCAAGTACCACTTGTCTAACAATCACGATAAACTGACAACTGATAATGAGGACTAACCAGGCAATCTCAGTAAGGAGGAATGCACAGAAACAGTAACACATACTGATAGTTTCCTGATTTTGTGTAATTTTGTTACAAAACTGAATCAGTCAAGCTTTCAGAGAGAAAAATAGGTAGAGAATTCTACCCAGAAATAATTTAACTTGCTTTTATTGCAGCTGCAACTCTGCTTTTACTCACCCTGAGCAAACTAAACTGCTATTACTAGCAGTTTTTAGGCAGGAAACTCTAACATGCCGAAAAAACTTTCAACTCAGCAAGTTATTTATGTTTGAAATCTGCTCAGCCTGTGAAGACTAACAAAGGAATTGCTTTTGTAGACATGTGCTTTATTTGCCATATGCCATTAAATGAGACAGTCAATCTACCACAGATATTAATAGTAGCAAGTTTGGGCTATTCTAAGGCTCAAATACGAGGCTATTTTTCATATCGACCTTAACAAAAGATCATGGTCACAAATGACCCTAACAACTAATCTAGGCTTGATCTGCAGAGGGACAGAAGTTGGAAACCATCTCGTGCATTGTCCATGACACACACCTGCCCTCGGACAACGCACCAGAAGATGCTCTACATTCAGGAGTTACATCTGCCCTGCAGCGATACCTGCTCTTCAGCTTAGAGAAATCAGGCCTACCCAAAACAAGAATTTACTTGGTCTTAGGGTGTAATGAATGTGGGACACACACAAAAAAGATACTGTCCCAGTACTCCAACTCCTCATCTTGTGCCCTGTCCCACAAGACCGCTTGCGTGCTCTCCTTTGTTTTTAGAACAAATATTAATCTAGCATGGCCTGCTAAGCAGCACACAAGATGTCAGAGCAGACCTAGCCCAGCTCAAAACAATTCTCTACTCACAGAAGAAGCTGCCACAGCTGCACCAAACAGTTACCCTCACTAGTAAATAGATTATAAAGTAGCCTCAAGGGCTAACTGGCAGTCCACAAGCTGCCTTCAACTTCCACTATATTTTTCCTCTGGGCAATTTTTACACTGCTTTACACATGCCCGGATTGCTTTCTGATGCTCTTTGTTGAGTACGAGGACTATGTGCTTTACTGCTGTTGCTTTTCTAGAAGAAATGATTACTCATTTCCCTGGAATAGCCTCAGATCCTGTGCCACTTCTATGCGCTCACATTATATCTGAAAGCTCGAAGAGGACATGCAAATGATTAGAAGAGTTCCAACAGCTCAAAAGAGAAGTCAAAACAGCGTCTCTTCTGGTGCTTGGGAGCACATGATTAATGAGAATTTCCTCCACTGGGAAAGGCTCTTGCAGTCTTTGGCCTCAAAAACTAGCAGACTTCATGCACCACAGCCTTACTATGAACTCTGAGCAAAACAAACAGGAGAGGTGGGTTTCAAAACATCTTATGCCTGTACGTTGCTTGCATACTGAACAGCCTGACTGCCAGCGTTTTTTCTATTCACCTTTCCACATCAATATATTCACATTCAAAAATAGAAGCTGCAGCCTGTAGCGTGGACCAAATCCTCAGAAAGCAGCTCTTTCTCCAGCCTCTGAAGGGAACTGCCTGAGTAAACACTGGAGAATTGGTCTCTGCAGACGTTAGAGCACAAAAGAATTGATGCAAGCAGTGGCTGGGGGTGAATCTGCTCCCACTGACGGATCTACACCTGCAAACACCACTTTGCCTTACTTACCAGAGAAAGTTTTCTTTGTGCAACTAATTATGCAGCATGGCAGGCAGCGCGGTTTTCTGAGCCGCCCAAGACACGTCCTGCACACAGGCAGAGCCTGCTGACTTCAACCGGACCCTGCACACGGCTGCATCTGAGTCATCTAGATTTTGTGCTTATGAGTACAAAACTGCTTGCTGTGATCCAGATGGAATCAACAGAGTATTCTCCTTATTTCTAATTGTTAGATCAACCTTTTCTACACTCCAGCAAAGATGACTTGCAGACTAATTCTCTTGGGGGGTCAAGGCAGTTGTTTTGTTTGTACAGCAGTTAGCACAGCAGGGTCCTGGGCCACAAATGGCCTCCAAGGCTACATCTATGCCATCATGTTAGTTCAAACCTCAATTCTTCATTTAAGCCCAAACTTCTCAACTATCAACACCGCCTACACAGAGGTTTATACTCTGGCCTAGTCAGGAACATGAAGTGAGCTCACACCTCATGTAGAGACCAGCTCAGGCATGAGCTGTGCTCTATGAAGAGCAGAGATGCAGCAGTTTTGAGCTGCTTCCTCTAACAAGGGTCACCCAGAGAGGCTGCCACAGGCAGGAACTGAAGCTGCAGTCCTCCCGATACTCAGCCGAGTCCTCACCATCTTAACTTGAAAAGCAAAGACAAATTGGAGTCACATCTCAACATCAACACCTCAGCTCCTGGGAAAAGCCTGCAGAAACGAAGGTGTATTCGCTAGATCCTACTTGGATCAGCAGTACAGTATACAGTACAGGAGTACAGTGACTGCTAGCATTGTTTCAGCTAACATAGCACAACGTGTTTGTCTTGGGTGAAAGCAAAACAGCAGCTCCAAGAATCTAATGGACCACACAGGTCTTTAGAAAGAGGCTCTGCAAACCTCATTTGACGACACGAGTGAAGCAGTGCAAACAGCACTAAAATAACAGTTGCTTTCCCCAGCCTCCACTAAGAAACCATAAGGCAACAGCTCCAGGAGAAGGATCAATACTACGGTCCCAATTCTGCCACGTTAGGGATCTCCAAGACCAGTCAACTCTAATCCAGTACAAAGTCTAATGAGATACAATGAAAATTAAAGCTAAAGTCAGACAAGAAACAAGAGTCACAGTACCAACAACGTGACTAATTTAACCAGAATTTTAGTGAAATCCCCAACACTTCAGAGGAAAAGCTCTCCAAGAAATCATGCAATTCAACATTATTCCTGATGCAGAAATTACTGTCTGCGGTCTTTGACATGTTTTACCCGACATCCAGACGGAATACTATAGAGTACCATCCTTTTCATGAGGGCCATGCTGTCCCAATTGGCATCTGAGCTCACCAGTCCTTTTAAGCAGATCTAGCATGTTCCCTGCCATTCCCAGTTTCCAATTCTCCATGTATTTAGCTTTCAAATTTTACACGATATATTTTGCCTGCGGCATAGTAGATCACTTACCCTTCTCCTATTAGCCCTCTCTGTTTAATTACAGTTTAATGTGAATTGATCTTTACATTAATGAGCCTGTAAAGAAGATTGATTTTCTTCAAGAGACTTTTATGCTCAGTTTGGCAGCAGAGTAGTCCTATTGATTTCGCTTTCATCAGTAAATAGGCTGCAGAGTGTCATTGCATCCTCTGTGAATCAGCTAATCCTATTTCACACTCTTTTGCTCCAAAAATCCCTATTCTGACTTCCTTGTTATCTGTGCTTATTCAGAGCAAGATCATGGGGCCAAAGCATCTCAAACAGCTCTGACTGTTGCGAACACACAGCTGACTGTCCTGGGTCACCATCCCCTTTGTTCTTAAATGGTTGGGGGCTTAAAAGACTTACAGTGAAAGTTATTTTTAAGTGTTTAATCTGTTAACTTCCTTAATTCCTAGCCAGCTAAGGACGTGGCACAGAGTGTGCTCTGTTTACCACGCCTGCTTCAGAGATCTGGTTAGCAGGCTCTCCGCCGCGCTCCACAGCTGTGTAACAGCCTGTGCTGGCGTGCCTGCACCAGTGGATGCCGACGGAATCAGGCTGGCTGCCTTGGAGCCAGGGCAGAGAATAAGGATCCACCTCTGTCATCCCATGCAGACATCCCAAAAGCCCTCCAGGATGCATTTACCCACATGCAGGTAGACAAAGCAGTGGCAGACAGAGCCCCAGAGCTTGCGCCTGCACAGGGCTTTGTGAGAAACTCGTAGTAACAGACCAATGCAGAGCTGATCACAGCTCAGGTCCTCTTCTTACCTGGCATGCTAGCAAGGCTAAGAGACTCTCCATGCAAGTTAGTGAGGAAGCTGAACATAAACAGACTCAGTTCTACTGCAAATCAATGGTTTCTTCCATCCTCCCCTTCCCCACTAGATCAGGTAACAGAGTCTTCTTGAGACCCGACAGAGTTAACACACTTGAGTTGCAGCAGAACATTGGGAAGGGAAATCCTCAGCCAAGAGCATGTCAGTGAAAACATCCTGCCACCAACTCCCAAATGTCCCAAGTCTAGGAACTGTAGCTAAATTACAAATGCTGTGAGAATTTCAGGCAAGATTCTCCTCTCAGCTACTCCGATGTAATTTCGGAATGAATCCAGATTCAGTCTCTCCCCGTCCCAGCTGAATTTCCTGGCTTTTGTTTGCACTAACAGATGTTTGCATTTAATGTCTGTCTTTATTTGGTAACCTGTACATAGATTATTTTTCCCCTCTGTTCTATTAAAAGCCTTATCAAGTCCCTTATGTTTGCTCTTGTTGAGATGAACGACTTTGGCAGTATTTTCAACATGCAAGGCAAACAAACTGACTCTTCAAGGAATAATTAAACTGAACTAAACTTCATGGCAGCATATTAGGGCATACCATGTTTGATACATATGTTATGCCTGCATCCATCTGCAGCCTGAAACATCCAAAGATTTGCAGAAAGCCTTGAGAATTCTCTCTCCAACAGATTCCCACATGCTTACATACATACATAACTGGCCCATGGTCCACACGCACGTAGGGTCAAGCAAGTTTTGGGTGATGGAGACAGGTATGAGAAACCTCAAAACAGGGAATCCAAAGCTCATTAAAAAAAACTTTATGGAAAATCTGCCATACTGCCAAGCAGAGATTTCTTTCTCCCAGCACCAAAAGGGGAGAAAGTCTCTTCCCCAGTTTAGGAAAAGTCGAAGATGAAGCAACTCATTCAAAAGGGCTGTTTTGAGTGACAAATATACAACCCTTGCTTTTCTAATGCATTCATAGCCCTTTGGAAATACTTAACCACATGCAATATACAAAACCTACTTCAGAGGTTTGTGAGGTAAACACACTTCACACATTTCTAAACACTGGGAAAAAAAAGGAAATGTATTTATTTTTCTTTAGCAATAAGAATCCACTGTAACACTATATACTTAAACATAAACCAGTTTCTCAGTACACAGTCTTCATTATGAGTCTTCACCCTGGGTTTGGTTTGGCAGCCTCCCCACTTATTACTTCACAGATTTGAAGGCCAGAAGAAACCAGTATGACCATATAATCTGATTCTTTACATCACACAAGCCCAAAGAACTTTACCCAACAATTTGCGTATCAAGCCCATTAACCTCGAGTTGAACTAAAGGACCACCTTTTAGGAAGCCATCCAATTGATTTAAAGACTCCCAAGGATGAGAAAGCTTCACTTCCTCAGCAAATCATTCCAATGTGAGTTAGTCAGCAGCATCGATTAAAGCAGGTACTTTAAAACATCTTTCAGATTATTTTTACCTCTGATAAAAATTAAAAGGAAATGCAAGGGGGGAAAAAGTGGCATTCTGTGAAACACGCTAAACAAAGAGAGCCTTCTTGCAGAGGTATGACAGCAGCATTACAAATCCCGCTATCAGAGTTATTTATGTGTAGCAGCTGAGGAAAGCAATACAGATTTCTGGAAAGTGATACTAAGCAGGTCTGTTTAGAATACCGTCCTTTTATCATTTGGCTTTGTACCTTCCCCTTCCTTCTGCACCACTCTGAAATTTCAGAGGAGCTGTAAATCTACTGCCTTCCACCAGTCACTATTCCTCCTTTCCAAACTGCTTATTTCATTTCAGGAATAAAAAAACCCCAAAGCTCTAGCAATTTGGTCCTTTGCCAATGGCTAAATTAATAGCAAAAATAACAACAGGGGCTTGTGAAACTTGGATCATTTATAGACTTCGTGAGAAAGAAAAGCCGATTTGGGGGGCCTAAAACTATATCCTGGATGGTAAATTGTATGCAAGCTTTCCACCCATAAATCAGATCTCTGGAGTTTTTTGAATCCCAATGCATAACACACGGGGTTATGCGGCAGTCTGCTAAGCTCAGTTCAAGTGGCAGGCAGATGGCCTCTCATGTCAGGGGATCGTGCCTTGAACAAGAGACACTGCTCGGAGGGAGTTACTGCCCTGCTCTGCAGCCAGCAGCCCCCAGATCACGCATCCAGGCTTCACATGTGGTCATGCAAACGGGGAGAGGCTGCAGGAGGCAGGAATCAAACAAGCTGGTTTCACACCAACCGCATGTGACACATCTGACAGGTCTGATAACTGCTGAGACACAAGCCACCCCTCTACCCAGGAGGTGAAGTGGTTACTCGTGTATTTAACAGAGATATTTGCTAGATCCAGCCCTGATGACAGCAGAGGAGCACTTCGGCTCTTCGTAAGCTCTGCAGGAACACGGTATACCCAAGAACCAGATCAAAGGCAACCATATCTCAAACAAAAGCTAAACTCGCTTCACGACAGGAGTGAGATATGGACACCAATTTGAAGCTAAGATCCCTAAACTGAATTAAGACAGTGAGGGAGTTCTGCTTTGCATATTTTAACAGTGCCTAATGGAAGAGCAGGAACAGTGCCAGTTCATTTCACTCAATTCTCTCCTTGATTTAAGTAATAGGAATGTATTTTTAGTCAACAGATCAAGGTTGTCTCCAAGTAAGTCGGAGCCTTTCAAGCATGAGAGGTCAATCACCTGGTGGTATGGACATGGGCATTTTCCACTACAAGGAGAAGACAATCCATGGCAAATACGGTCACCTGCCTGTGGGTGTCCACTGCAAGGCTGTGCACGCTGGGAGCCATCGCTTAAACGGCTCAAGCACTTTGCTGGAGTCCATATTAGCTATAACCACTTCCCCTTCCCAGGAACTTGGGAGGTATCATGCATACCTCAGCAAAATTCCTTCTTGGTATGCATTACAAGCAGACACATGCAAAAATAATTTTAGAAATCCGCACTCTTAAGGTACTAAGTAGTTTGATATTATAATGTCTTTATTCCCTTCAGCAGCGTCCTCAACCTGAGATCCTCGGTGGCAGATACACAAGGGCTCTCAGGTGTCTAACACTTCTGCAGGCACCTAAACTACCAAAGTTAGGAACTTCAAAGCTTCTGCACATCTAGACTTACAATCACCAATCACTCTCTCAAAAGAAAAGGAAAAAAAAAAAGAGAAGTTGAAAGAGACCATAAAAATGGGTCTGGAATGAATTCCCTGAAAGATTAAGATGTAAATAGTCTCTGGCTTGAAGAGAAAAGAAGAAATTACCAGAACAGGGCCAGGGAAAAAGAGAACAATAAAGAAAAGGTAAAATTTTATACTCCTTTAATATCACAAGTATAACATAATGTCTGAAACCCAAAGGCAGATGAGAAAAAAATAATTTTATTCCATATACAACTAACCTGTTTAGTTTACTGACATGAGTTACCACTGACCATAAGCACAACATTAACTGAGACCAATCTCATACAACTCACAAAACTCCAGAAGACATTTCTTAATTAAGGTGCTAACAAGCGTGATAATGGAATCTGAAGAGTCAGCAGAAGTGGGTGGGACACACACAAAACTCCCGGTCCGGTCCGTAGCAGCTAAACCTACCCCACAAAACACAGCCCAAAGTCAAAAGCCCGAAGAGCCAGCAGCAACTTACAGGTGAAGGGAGCGGACGTTGGAAGCAGCAGGTCCCAGGGAGGGAATGGCCGTCAGCTCATTGTTGTTCAGTCGCCTGCAACAAACAGAAATTAGTTGTTGAAGCAAGCAGCTTATGATCAAGTGTGCAGGAGCAGCGAATGGCCGCGGCGCTTCCATATGCACACCCCTGACTCTGTGGGAGCACTGACATGTCAGCAGAAGCCTCCATCTCAAGGGGTTTGTCTGCACCTCTGAGTCCCACCTTATCCTCCCAACCCAACCCTTTAATAAATGAGAGCCACTGTAACTGGTCCCACAGTATCTTCTTTATAAAAACAAGGTTTTTTTTCCCCTTCCCACCTACTCCCTTAAGCAAAGTCAAGTGCCACCATGGAAGGCACTGTGCCACAGCCCTCCACCAATCTGCCCGAGTCTCCACAGTCATCAGGGAGCTGAGCCCAAGACAGGAGACTGTTGGCACCCACAGCCATGATGCAGCCAGGTCCTGCTGCCTCAGGACACTGAATTTATCTAATGTATCTCCCTCCCCAAGCAGCAGCCCCTACTTGCCCCCTCCACGCCAGGCCAGCGTGTGGGGGCCCAGCAGGGTGCCATGGCGGCCTCAGGCCTCCCCCCAAACTCTTCCAGGCCAAGCTCTGGAAACCCCGCCAGGGCAGCCCCATGAAGCCAGCAACACACACACACACACACACACACACAAAAGCAGTGCTGGGCACAATAATGCCACCAAAAGCAGGTAACCTGCTCCAGCCAGCCGGCTGGGGAGCACCATGCAAGCGACCCGGGGCTAATGGCAATTGCAGACGGGCCCCTCGCTCCTGGAAACGCGGTACAAAAATGTCCCCCTCAATGGCCTAATGTTTGAAGTGTTTTTCTGACTGAAAACAGATCCTTGCCATGTGACCGGCTCTTCCTTGGTTTAAAGAGCCCTTGTTTGTATGGTGAATTAGTCAATTAATTACTGTAACAGTCGCTTGTCTGGCTGCTTGAAAATTACCTAATTTCTTAGCCATCTTGCCCGCTCCCCCGCTGCCGCATGCTGAAGCCATTAAAGCCGAGCGGGGCAGCACACGGCGGCTCCCCAGGACCCCCAGCCGCCGGAGGCAGAGCCTTGCTGGGTCTCTCCCCGCTGCCGCCTTTAAACCCTTCCCTTCCAGCAGGGGCTCTGCAAGGGGATCTCCAAAGGATGACGATTCGGGGGTGAGCGGCAGAGCATCCCGCAGCAGGCAGGGGAACACAGGGCAGCTGAGCTGTGCAAAGTCGTGGGCATGAGATGGGGCAATCCTAAATTACAGTGTGGTTTGGTTTTTTGTTTGCCTTTTTTTTTTCCCCCTTTAAAACTATTTTTGGCAGGTGGGAGAGAACAGCGACACATCCATCCCAGCACTTCCTTCTGACTCCTCCGAGAGCAGGGAAGATATTTGATTTCATGAGGAGTTCCAGGCGCTGCTGGGATAAAAGCTTTCCTCAGCCTCAGCTCTGCCTCTGACATTATACCTGTACCTTAAAATGTAAGGGAAAAAAGCCAGATGCATTGCAATTCAGCAAGGAGCTCCACTTTGCCACTAAAAGCTCATTGTTGCTCATATTATAGCAAGGTCTAGAGCTTTCAAAGGTACAAAGCAAGCTGGAAAGAGCATTAAAGTGCTTATATTTGTGCCATGTTTTCATTAACATCTAACTGAGCATCTTTTGGCAAGGCACAGGAGAAGAAGAATAATTAGGCCCACCCTCCACTAGCCCAGGTCAGCTCTGGTTAAGCAGCTCCAACACCAACTGGCATCTAACAACTGGCGGAACCCTCCTCTGACATAAGTGTGATTTTCATATATCAGCCTCCTGTCAGGTCAGAAGTCAGTCAGAAGTGGTTCTCCCACCTCATTTTCTCTCTTGGCTCACAGGCACCAGTTGCTGATGCAGAACAGACAGCCAAGCTGAGTATTTGCCTGGGATTTCCCTCTCATCTTCCCCTTCCCCCATATACAGGAATAATAATGAAAAAAAAAAAAAAACAAACCAAAAAAGGCAAAAGAAAAACCCCAAAACAGCCAGGCTCAACAAATTTAAACTTTCAGTCTCCTTTCTCCTCCCCAGCCCTCCCCTTTGACGACACAAACCTGCTGCCTCTAGATGCTAAGGCAGAGGAGGAGGGGGGCCACCCGTATAAAATATTTACGGTCCAGTTGCCAGGCTGGTGTCAAGCTGAAATGGAGCCTGCTCAAAAATAGCACAGCTCTCCAGAGCTTTCAGTGAAAGGCACTTTAGAAAATAAAAGGTGAGTTGTTTAGAGAGGAATTTTAGCATAGTTACTACTTCTTTGTTATAAATGAGCTTGGAAAACCCGAGAGCTGTACAACCATCACTTTCATGGATCCCATGATCCGTATGACCTGAAAAAACCCCAGAAAGGACCACAGGGCCCACCCCACAGCAGTATCCTCCGTCCCAACCTTCAACCAAGGCACAAGGATAGACCCCAAAGGGAGCCACCAAAGGGGACGAGAGAAGACATAGGTATTCTGAAGGAGGAAAGCAATGTCATACCCGTGCCCCTTCCACCTGAGCCTCCGTCGGCACAAGGCTACTTATTTCAGAGCATGTGGTTTCACGGGGTTTCATATCACTTTGAGCTACTAAATTTCATCCCACACAGACTTAAAGTTAAGGTAAAAAATAGCTTCTTAAAAAACCACCACAAACAACTGCCTAAACCCAAGGAAAGTGGAAAAAAAAAGGTGGGGTAAATACAGCTATTACTTTATTACTGTCTTAGAAAAGCAAAACAGAGCATCCAAGATAAGCTATTAAGTTTAAATCTTTTGGTTTACAGAGATTTTCTTAATATTAAGGGAAAACAAAAGTTTTCACAATATATCGCATTAATTATTCACATACAGAGACACACACAGAGCTTTGAGCCTCATCTGTAATGCTCAGGAACCACAGGCACCGTGATTGAAGCATCATGGGAGGTTTCAGGTCTTATCAATGCATCTATTATTTGGGGCAATCTCTTTCCC
>NW_009648041.1:3417243-3456410 GCF_000708025.1 Charadrius vociferus | reverse complement strand
CGCATACAGCAAAACACTGACTTGCTCTCCAGACATGCCACAGCATGATGCTTATTTCATGAATGTTTGTTAAAAAAAAAAAAAAAAAGAAAAAAACAACTCAGAAAGGAGATGCTCTGGCAGTACAGATGTGGTTCTCTTTGTGAAATGCAGTTTATTTCAGTGGTCTGTGGTTTAGCTGTTATTCAAAAGCAACCAAGATTGGTAGATAGGGCTTTTAATAGAGCTTCTCCCCTCACACTTTCCAGTGCCTGCCTTCCAGGCTCCACTCCAGACCTCTGCCTCCCTTCCAGTCTCCCATTTCTGACTGATCCCTTTCCCTCCTACTCACTCCTCTGCTCTCTCCCTTTTCCCTAACCCTGCCTTTCTGACACAGCAAGCAGCTCTTATCTGCACCATTACTTTGTGGGCTGCATTACTTACCTCCCCCGAACCCCTGATACCTTTTTTAGCAGCTGATTGTTCAGTGCAAGGCTGGTCGTGCTCTTGACGAGTGCAGAACTTCGCACAGGGGAGCTCCCTACCTAAGGAATCAGAAGCCACATCCATTTCCCTGCCCAACGCTCCCTAAAGTCACATGCCTTCAGGCGCTTCCACAAATAAAAGCTATTGCTAAGCCACAATCATGTTAGGATAATTCTAAAGTCTCATGGGATCAGGCCTGCGATTCTCTTCTTTAAGCACAGAGTAATTTAAGGCTTTCCACAGTTTAAAGAAAAGTTGAGAAAACAGATCCTGTAGGCAGCATTTTGCTCACCTGCATCACTTTCTCTCCCCTCCCTGACTGCTCGGTGGGATTGCAAAGCACTGCAGTCACTCCTGATGCATATTCCTCACTTATTCACGATCCCTAGCAAGTCCCTACTATCGGTGTAAGCAGGGGAGCCAGGGGCAATCAGGCAGGGGAGAGATGCTACATTAATCCCCACTGTCCAATCCTGCAGACATTAGTCAGGCAGAAGTCCCACTTGCAGCAGACTGGTTTGCCTGTTTAAGAATCACAGGATCTGGCCCCTCCATGAGTCCCAGAGCCAACACTTAATGAAAACAGACAGAGGACAAGAGAAAATGCATGATATACACAGAACACAGTATTGTTTCTGAAAGGAAATGTTTTCTCAGTTTCCCATGAGGCATCAGTAGCTCTTCAAACAGAGCCCAAACCTCAAGTATGCCAGCGATTCAACATTCAAATGCAAGCTCATTACCTCAACCCACTGCTTGCAATTTTAGTCACTTTCGTTTTTCAAAACCCAAAATCAGAGCTCCAGGAATCACTGTGAAAAGCTGACAGGCGCAGCTCCTCTGCGGGTGTAATTGCTGAGCATTTACACAGATCGGGAGCTGAGAAATCCTGCTATTCACCAAACAAGGTTTCTTTTACCAGCAAGGGGGTCTGGCACAGCCACTCAGACCTTCACCAGCTCCTTCTCTTCCCCCACCAAAGCAGAAGACGGCTCTGCTCTTTTAGGCTCTCCTAGGAGACTTCAAATAGAATTTCTTCTGGTTCCAAAAGGAGCACAAATGTCTGAGAGGAGGAGACACAGTTAAGTGCTTTGTTACCCACTACACTACACCTTTGTTTCCTGGGAGATTTGGGTTAGGTTGGCATCAGGTATCACGATCCAGGCTGTTCTGCCTTGCTTCAGGGTTATCCTTTCAGCAGGGAGCTTTGTGTGTATGCTCAGGTGTGTTAGCTGAACTTTTCCCTCAGAGCATTGCAGAAGATCGAGGGAGGCAAACTCCAGTGATTTCCAATAACAGCTATGCTGTTTTAATTGGGATGATATGTTCTGCTAATTGATTAGTTTAAGAAAAAAAACAACAGCACAGGTACAATACAGAGAAAAAAACTCCTCAGGAAGTCAGATCTGCTCATTCGAGTTAGCTAAAGGAAGGTACTGTCTTAGGAAACTGTATACAATTTCCTCCTGGCCCGCAAGCCGCCCTGGCAAAATACAATTAAAACCTTTGAAAGAATACTTACACTTCCTGCAGGTTCGACAGCTCTGCAAAGGCAGAAGGATCAATCTCCGTCAACTTGTTGTAGCTCAGGTTTCTGTTAAAATAAAAGACAGTGGGATCAGCATACTGCAGTTACCGTGCTCGGCAAAACACAGCCATCTTCATTATTCTGGATTGCACCGGGAGAGTGAGTTTGTTTTTAACAAGCGCACTTAAACATGGCAGAGCAGCACTTTTCTGCTGAATACATGAGGGAGTTTAGTTCTGTGACCAAAATGTTATCTAGTTCTCCCTAAGCTTTTTCCTCTTTTGCATTAGTGTGGTTTTAATTTGTCTTTATATTACACAATTACATTTATTATTCTTCTATTGGTTATTCACAACCACAAAACTAATCACAGATGAATGGGATATTTCCTGACAAATTAAAGTCTGAACTGAAACAATCAACAAACCTTCTGCTAAATATTTTATAGCTATATTCACGCAGGGTATTTTTATATACCACTGTGTGTTACGTACAAAATATACACCCATACTTACTATACACCATACACTTACTATGTGTAAACATAAAATATATTCTCTATTTTCTAACAAGATATTATTAACATATCACTAAATGGTTTTTTTTAGTTGGCAATTACATCTTTCTGCCAGTCATGTAGTAGTACAGGTTTTGGTCCTCAACAACCCCAACCAGAACTTTCCAACTACCTGACAGCCCAAATCTAGATCACATTATAGCACTTTGCTGACGGATGGCAAATAGGTTGTGCTGTATTATCTGAAAACAGCCTGGTGGGAGAGCAGACTTGCCTCGCAGGACATCCCTGTCGGAAATACAGCCAGAGCTCAATGTGCTTCTGGAGGGAGCACACTGCAAGGACTGCTAGGGACAGCAAACAGACAAAATAATGCAAATAAAGTACCGACTCTGAAAACCACAAGCAAGCGCTTTGCCGTGCTCTGCTGTAGCATCACACGGTGCAATAGCAAAGTCTCCCCTCAGAGATATGCACCATCAGCACACCACACACGACAGGTCAGACCTGTAGCTAGGGACTTACCAGGAGAGCACAGATCAATTAAGACCAAGTGACTAATGATGCGGAAATTAACAAATGGCTTAATTAACATGATGTATGCAGTGTTGGCATGTTCCTGGGAGTGTGTAGTCTAAAGAGGGAGGAGGCAAATTGATGGGCGGGAGCAAGAAAAGCAACCGCAAGAAGTTGTAAGGAAATTGTGAGGGGGACCTACTTTAATTTTCCCCTGCTCCACGCCCTGCGCTCGGATATTATCCTGGGTAAAATTCAACCCTCTTGTCTCCTCTGCAGGGAGGTTACACCCTGTTACTGCACCTCTGAACATGACCCAAAAGATTCATGGCCTGATGTCAGATAAGCCCTCAAACATTCAGCTGCTTATTCAAACCACCAAGCCAGTCTGACTAGAAAACTGGCCAATCTTCCCTGGTTTGTGTATTTTCTTTGTTTTAAAGCTGTGCCCACAGAACTCAAGCAATTCTGGAGCCCAAACAGTTAAACAGTACCTAAGTCACCGAGGCTCCTACTGAACTTTTACCCAGGCTACATGACCCAAGAGCTGAGGGACACGAAAAAAGGGCATTGCCAGAAGAGCACAGACAGACCTCCTGTTTTAATTGCTCGTACTAGCCCACTGCGCTTTGTGGCAGTGCAAAGAGAAATCTAGGCCCACAGCAACTCTTACTGACACCGAGACTTGAAAGACTACAAAGCTCACCAACCTCGCATGATTAGCCGGAAGCGATAAATACCTCTTTCCAGCTAAAAAGCAATTATTGATCACTCGTCCTCCTCCAACGCGTTTATGGGAAGTCCTCAAAGCATTCCCCTGCACACAGGAACCATTCCACAGTTCTCACAGACACGCTGCTCCCCATCATTCCAGAGCAGCCAGAACCAGCTCTGAAGATGGTTCCTTGCATCTTGCCCGAAACGTTCAATTTTTTGCCAATACCTGCTGTGTAACAAGGCTCTACAAATCAACAGCATAAGCTGACTCTTAACACAATCTAGACCTGAAGCTGCATAGGAGTGTAAAACCTAACCAAGCATCTAGTTTTAAAATATGCTGTCCTGTAAGCCCCTACTGTCTTTTAAAACACTCAAGAGACCTTTAAATCAATACCAGCCTACAGCAGATATCCGTTTCACTATGAACTCAAAGGCATTTATCTAAATAAAAGTCAAACTGCAGTTTAAACTCAGAGTGCGTTTGAAAGCCAAGTCCATATTCATAGCACAATTACGAATTAAAGTGCAATTTGCCCACAGATTACATTACTACTATTTTTTTTTTTTAAAACCACACAGCAAAATCAGGTTGGAGCTTGTCCCTGCCTGATGTACAGGCAAACAGAGAAAATACAACAGGTAATGTCCTACAGGCTCAACACAATAAAGACAAAGCTGACACAGAAATGCTAGTGACAAACTGAGGGGGAAATACAACTGCGGTCACGACCGTGCATGAATCCATCTGTTTTAATGTATTTCTATGCCTTCTATTGCTGCAAATCTTTGCATTTCTTCAGGTAACATATTTATTCTCACAACATTCCTCTGCAACAGGCTAAGAGGCTGTTTTATGAACAGAGCACTGAGAATCACAGGCACCAAACTGGTCATCCCTACACCTGTCAAAGGGAATAGATCCCTTTTGGAGCCAATGCTCAAGCACTGAGTGATGCTGATGTGATTTTCAGAAGTTCAAAAGTAAAAAAAATAATTCATAAATTAAAGGATTTCATGGCCATGGTTTAACATCAGCCAAAGTGACTGTTTGATTATTGTTGCTGCCTTTAGAGAAGTCTGAACATCAAAGGCATTGCACAATTAGCTGACTCTTCAGATAGCAACAGAAAGACTTTCCAATGGTTGCTGCCGAAATGCAGGTGAACCCCATCTTCTTTGTATACCAAAGTCTTCAGTCCTCGCTACGCTACCCACTCCCACTGCCAGCTATCCTCAAACACACAATACGCCGTTCAAAAGTCAGTGGAGAAATGGAAACTAGAAACACAGGGTCAGTGCAAAATAAACAGGAGACTTGAAATTAAATAGATACACCAAAATAAACAGTTTACTCCATTTCTGAGACTAGCTGTGTTTTAACTTACATTAAAATGCCCAGGAATTTCTAGCCTGAAGCATCAGCAATCAAAGGTTGTGTTTCCCAGAACTCGGATCCCCTCACTAGAGAGCCCTTGGCATGCTAGTCACAGCATGCACATGGGAGAAAGAATTAACATCCTCCAATTGATAGATCATTGGGACCAGGAGTCGGGAAACCTCTGTCTATTCCTGGCTCTCCTAATCTCCTGCTGGGTGACCGGGTCATGTCCCATCACCTCTCTGGAGCTTTTGTTTCCACAGCCACCCTTTGTCTGTCTTGTCTATTTAGACTGTAAATAAAATTGAGGTAGGTATTGTCTCGGTTTGCCCAATGCTGATGAAACGAGGCCTCAATCTTGGTTGGGCTCCAGTAATGCAAATAAAGAAGGGAACTCAAAACTTGAGGTCATGGGTGCATACGACACTCCCCTACCACAAAGCGTGGGTCCCAAAGGTATGGCAGTGCACAGAGCACTGTAGGGGCTGTAACCTCCCATCAGCTCGGCCTCTCCAGGCCGAGCAGACCAGCAATGCAGGCTGGCTGGAGATGCCAAGCTTGGGGGCACAGCTGCCCCATCAATGAGAACTGCCACATTCCTTCTCGAGGAGACCCTTGGTCTGATGCTATGAAGTAGCACAATGGCTCACCGAGCAAGTGTTTCTGCTATCGGTATTTTAAAATGCCTTCTTCAAAGAAAAAGAGCCCTCAAAACCCTCTCCTTTACCAAATCAGCATTCCCCTAAACCATCCAAGCTATCTTAGGTGCTGGGTATATCTTCAAAGCGGCAGTTTATGAAGTGTCATCTCCGGTGTTTGATGCCAGTCCAAAGAGACCACGTCCCTGGTGTGCAGTCAGCCCCCTCCTGGCCCCGGCACCTACACACGGGGTTAGCCGAGCCCAAGCGTGGGCATCCCCATGCACAAGGCAGACTGCCCGGTGTCCTGCCTGCTTCTCTGCACGGGTACATGTTTCTGTTGAATTACTCATGGGAGGATATTTTGATCCCTCCAAGGCAACTGTGGAAAGAAAACAGAATTCAACAGACAACCAACATAAATCCTGGACCAGAGCCTGGGCTGTAAGTTCAGGGAAGCATCCTACAAAGGTCAGAAGCTTCTACAGATGGCAGAGAAGACAGCAGAGCCAACAACTTGAGTGGCCTCTAACATGCAGATTGTTTTTTCTCTGTTGAGTAGAATCTGGTCTGAGTTTTTTTTTTTTTAAAACTGTATTTTGGCTTAATGGCATGAGAAGTACTCTGCACATTATTTATCCAATGCATACTTCTTCAAGTCTTCCTCATATTGGCTAATCCAACACTAGGGTTTTTCCCCTGCTACCACTAAGGTGCCCATGACTGGGAACTGAGAGCCTGTTAAATCAATATGGGAAGGGCCCTGTTCTGTCTATTCATCCATTCCAGTCTCTAAATAAGAAAGCAGTGTTTGCCTTGAGCATTGTGAAAATGGCACTGTGGATCACTGAACACTGCAGAGACTGAAAGGAAAGCCTTGTTAACTAAGCAGGTATGTAGCCTGCCTTGAAACCACCTCCTGAAAGTAATAATGCTGTCACATACAGAGAGTCCTGCTTGCCAGCGAGGAGAGATCAGTCAGCTCTATGAACCATGAGATGCCAATCCTGCCTCCTTGGGTAAGGCACAGGGTACACCAGGAGTTCATGTAGAAGTTTTGGCTCTGCTTTGGAAACTTGGCCAGCATGGAGAAAAGCCACCTCTTTTGAAGAGAGAGGTGCCTGCCTGGCTCGCCACACAAAGAAAGAGAGACGTATGTGGCTCCTGATTCTCCAGTCACCATGATGGTGGTTGAATTCTGTTCAGCAAGGTGAAGGTTTCCGACCCTTATGTCAAAACCATTTATCTGTCAGTGTGGAATATTATGTCAAAGGCATTTCTGCACCTTTTGATGACAGGCATTGGAGAAAAGGAGGATGGCTCGAAGTTCTGTCATTGCCAACTGTGGCTTTCATTAAACACTTTGTCAACCATTGTCATAACACAACTTTTCATTGCTCCTGCACAAAAGGGAGCTGAGGGCCCAGAACAATCGAGCCCTGCAATAGAAATTCCTCTGGCTAATCTGTCGAAAGATAGCTGCCTAGTCCGCAGCTTACTGAATAGGCACCATGTCTTCCCACATGTTTGTAGATGGCTTTACAGCGCTGGAATGGAGGCCCCATGCACACTTGATTGGGTATGAAAAGCATGGCTGCAGCTGAATTAGCTTGCGGATGGGGGCCAGGGGAACAGGCGAGGGAACACATTGCCCATGCTAAAAGTACACAGCTGTGCAGGGAAGAAAGCACACTCAAATTTCTCTTTTAAGCAAGCTTGTGAGCTCCCAGAGAGATGGCAGAGTCCCGGTAGGCAGTGACATGCAAGGCTTAACACCGAAGCACAAGGCAATCAAAGAGACCGCAAGGATTTAGGCGGTTGTATGGACTGTAAGGACAGAAAGAAGCAGCTTTAGTCCATTTATTTCTTCTTGTGCACAGGACAAGTCCAAAATCTACTCCCATGAGACAAGAGCAGCCAAACAGCTACTGCAGCTGGTGCCAGCTACCCACAGCTGCACTGCACGGCAACACCTTCCCTTAAATGGGATTTTTTCAGTTCCCCCTAAAACGAATGACCACTAAATGGAGTTGCATAAGCCACCACAGTGATGAGAGTCAGAAGGAGCTTTCACATACTAGACAGAGTTCTTAGTTTTGTTCTGGAGGATTTCTTGCAGATTCCGATGCACTGCCAGAAGCCAAAGCCTGGACTTGGGGAAATCACTCACCCAACCCACCACAGCCATTCCTGGGTTTGCCTTTGAATCTGCCTGCTAAACTGATAGAAAACCACAGATTCTTCTACCCCTCAGCTCCCTCATCACCCCCACCTCTATTCCACTGCTCCCAAACTCAGCCTAACAGGCCTACGGTCAGTAAGGACAAAAGCAGAGAAATTAGTCTTTGCTGACAGATGCACCGAAGGGCTCTGCACCCACCCTGTGTCTTGTGGTTCAGCCAGCCTCAAGTGTGAGTTCCCACACTGGGCGATACTTGGACTGACCGGGCTGCGCAGCCTCTAGGATGCTCACATTTCTGGGGTGCTCACACCTACATTAAGCAGCCCTCATGATTTCTTTTGCAGGGTACCCTGGGGAGCTCTGCCTGCCTGCGTGAGGCACCCAGCATACAAAAGAAGGGACGCGGCCGGGGCACAAAAGTGCCCCAACGCCAACCATCAACAAGAGTTACCTCCTGAAAGGAGATAAAAGCAACAAAACACAGGGCACCAGAGAGGTAGATGTCCTGGCTTGCTGCTGCAAGTTAGTGCTTTGGGGAGAGGGGGACTATGCAGGACAGGGGAAGGACAAACAGCACCCACGTGGGTGAAGCTGTGCCCCATCACTGAGAGGTCCTGTTAGCAGCTAAGCTAGTGTGCTCACTCAGGCTTCACTTATGCCCTAGCTCAAATTAGCAGCAGCAGCATCATATTAGCCTGGGTTAATAGCCTGCTCATATAAGGGGCTTTATGTGCAGAAGGGAGTCAACTTAAGGGCAACCCTCAAGCCATAATATGAGCTAATTTGACAGTGAAGACAAACTTTGAGAGGTCATCCAGACACCAAGAAAACTGCACCATGAATCACTCCCAGTCATGACCAGCAACACTGTCTAAAGGAAATTCCTATAGCATGATCACCAAAGAATCAATACCACACCAATTCCAGCAGATGCAAGCAGTCATTAATGCAAAGAATACTAATTAAAACCACATCACTGAGAAGTATTGTGCCGGACTACAATTTAATTTAGCATGTGGTTGATATGGTTCAAGGAGTTAGAGAATTATCTTATCTTCAAGTAACTTTCAGGGATGCATTTGCAGCCCTGGCCCTTCCTCCTACTCTGCCACTCTGTGCTCACAACTGCTTCTGCTCCCAAGGGACCACACATCTGGCACATAAAGACGCCTGTGTGTACCAGCCTGGTAAGCGACCACCAGAGCGGGTCTGCTCGCAGGAGGCTGAAACGTAAATACCTGTCACTGGTGGCTGAGGAAGGGCAAGAGAAGTCCTCTGCAGGAGCACTGGGTAACTGCGCTGCTGCTGGGGGCTTCTACATCTCCTGTAACAAGGAACTCTTGCAGACTTATTTATCTCTTTAAAAAAGCACAGTGTCAGATTATTTTAGGCCCTGTTCAGTTTACACAAATGTGTTTTGACAAAACCTAGGATCCCATTTCCTCCTATTTTAATAACCTTAGCAAAACAAAAGCGGAGTTCTTTTCTGCCTTTTTTATATTTTGCTTGGAAGACCATCTGTTCCAAACACCCCAAATGTTTTAAGGGTTTGTTTTTGTTTTTTTTTTAAAACAAGATTCACTTCAGCTTAATCTACTTAATCACACACATATGCAAGTACACCACAATATATGTGCAAAGCACTTGGGTAACTCAGGTGCTTACAGACCTCCATGCTTCTGCAGCATCAGGAGAGATGCGAGGATACTCATTTCACCAGGGCTTGGTCATGGTCCACTCAACAAGAGATCTTTCAATATTTCAACTGCTCCATGCTCCAATAAAGTAAGGCGAGATTTCAAGAAGTGAAGTAATTTGAAAGTCATCCAATGGCCTCGATGGCAGAGGGAAGACTGTGAGCCCTTGTCTCTGCAGAGTGACCCACCGGCCCCAGCTGCGCGTGTGGCTGGGGACACGTGGAACCTTCCCGGGCAACCAGCAGGGACTCGAACCAACAGAAGATGGCAGGACAAAGCAAGCATGAACGACAAGGTATTCAACCACGCTTCCTCTGTTCCTGAAAGAAATACAAGCAGCAGCCACACAGCCCGCAGTCGCTGCGCTACAAACCCTCCCGTTAGGATTGCATGTTCCTCCGCTCCTGAGACAGCCCAGTCAAAGGCAGGATTGTACGCAGGGAATGCTGCGAGGGTTAGAGCAGGCGGCATTTAATTGCAGCAATTTTTCACTTTATTTGCTGTTTCTATTAAGCTGCACTGCCTGAAGGAGAGCGATCCTCTCCAAAACACACTGAGCAACCAGCTGCAAGGATTGCCTCAAAGCAAAAACACATTTTGAAGAGGGCACGGACATCTAAATAAAAATAACTGTATTTAATTTGACAAAGCAATCCTGGTTTGCCACCCGTGACAGGTAAGGGGTTGGAAGAAAAAGCGGGATGTGTAAGTTTTTTTAACCCACAAATAAAACTTCACCCTTCATCTGCCCAGACACCCACAGGGTTTGTTCTGGATTCATTGTTTTAATTAAGAAGTGCTACCTACTGTCATGAGAAAGACACATCCTAAAACCAAAACCCTGCGAAGCTGTTTGCTCTACTGCATAAGGGCAAACTCACCTTTTTCTAATTTGATGGCAAATTTCTTTTCTCAGCGATTTGGCCTCCACAAGGCAAAGCCCACTGTGTCTTAGACCACTGAAGCGAGGGCTGGAGGCCTCGCTCATAAACAGAATACTCATGAAACAAATTGCTCCTGCTTCCATCCCCACTGTGTTTCTTCGGTAAATCAATAAAGGGCATGCCTTCTCTACTAACATTTTCAATTAAGGTTCCCCACTGTGTATTCAACATACTAAACTAGTTTATTGAGGATTAACAACTATATAATTTACTATACATGTCTAGCTTAGAACAACTGCTAAGCCTCCATTAACTGATAACAAGAGCTGCATTGATATATCAGCACTAAGTGCTATTTACAGTTTCAAAAAACTGCTACTTCTGCAAAGCAAATATTTTCATCTGAAAGTTGTGCAACTTTTCACAAGTACTTGCAGCAGATAAACCATGTTAAATGTCTGGCTTTTTCAGATGCTTGGAAAGACCCACAGCAACACGTTCAACTGCTGGCAACCTAACCCTCCCACCACGTGACTTCGCAAAATCCAGCTGTGGGTTACAGGTCGAGCGTGGATGGAAAAAGAGAGACAGTTCAGAAACTCCCTGAATACTTTTCAGAAGTTTCCACGGTTTAAGAAAACATCCGAGGTCAACAATCATTCAATAATATCCAATAACCCATATTTTAAGATACATTTTCTTCTAAAACACCAAACTCTGATGTGTTCTACTCTCTTTGGGCATGCAAGTGGTTTCAATCACGTCTGCAAGCATTTCAGTTCAGCCTGGAGAAGAAACGGCTCCAGGGAAACCTTATTGCAACCTTCCAGTACCTAAAGGGGGCCTAACAGGAGAGCTGGGGAGGGACTTTTCACAAGGGCGTTTAGTGATAGGACGAAGGGGAATGGCTTCAAACCTGGAAGAAGGTAGGTTTAGATTAAATATTAGGAAGAAATTTTTCACTTTGAGGGTGTTAGGGCACTGGAACAGGTTGCCCAGAGAAGCTGCAGAAGCTCCATCCCTGGAGGTGTTCAAGGCCAGGTTGGATGGGACTTTGAGGAACCTGGGCTGGGAGGCATCCCTGCCCATGGCAGGGGGGTTGGAACTTGATGATCTCCGAGGTCCCTTCCAACCTAAACCAGTCTATGATTCTGGTAAGCTCAGAGCGCTCAACTAGCCAAGAAGACATTTTTCCACCACTCCAATGCTGCAATTTATCAGAAGCATTAATACAGTAAATACATCTCTGGACACAGCTCTCATGGTGGCAACGATGAGCAGCACTGTGTTCACATATCCGGCATGCTGGGAAGGGAGACCGCCGAATGCCGAAGTTTCAGCACACAGATCCAGCATCATCCCTCTGCAGAGCCTATGGCAAGCAGGGCTCAGCCATGCCTGGTCCAGGGGTAGCACGGGGCACAGCATTGCCCAACAGCACCGGAGCAGAGTCAATCATTAATGGTGAAGAAAGGGCAGGCAACCCGCTCCCACAGCGTTTGCTCAGTGCTTCATTCTCTCATGGTTCTTCTCATTAATAGTTAATCAGGAAGGACCAATCTGCCCCCAAAAGACACACTTGCTTGGACACAGCATGAAGGAATATTTGTGCACTGGTTAAAACTAGTCAGGCAAAGAGGGGGGGGGGGAGTCTTTGAAAAAGAACATGCAGATTTTTCCTGCTGCTCAGGTACGGGGGTTCACCAGCTTGCTCTTGCCTCTCCTGCACTTGACACTGCTTTTGAACACCACAGAGAGGGGCTGCATCTCCTCCTGCCCTCGTACAGTGGAACCGTGTAAAAGTAAAGAGGCATCTCCCAGGAAGAACCACTGTTGTCCCATTCTCCATCGGCCCAGGCTGGCCACACTACACCACTATTTCACCAGTGGCTGCTCCTCATCAGCCACCCAGTGCATCTGCTGTGCCGTCATTTAAGAAAAAATCTCAGGAGATAGATTGAGTTGAAGCTCTCTCTCATTAGATGCACTGCAAAGTTTAACAAGATCACTGACCAGAGCCAAAGCAGCCAATTCGGCTGTACCTGCCAGGATAGAGGTGTTGGTCATCACTCCTGGCTCCGCTCCTCTCTTCCCACCCATCAGTAATAACTCCAGTCTCACAAAAGACCTGGACAACTCTGCAGCTTTCTACAATGGAAATAAATCCCTTTCTGATCCTAGTAGCAGTCTGAGTGGAATTACAACACTGGACGCCTTGCTGTGCCCACCATAAATTTACTCAGTTTAAAATCCACCCAAGCAAGGACGCTCCCTGCACTTTTCAATGCCATGGACTGAAATGAAGAGGCTGACCAAATCCAAAGATCGGGTGTCTGGAAAGGAATGATGTATATAACCTCAAAGCATCAGCTAAAGGACTAGTTACAGCAACTGGCAGCCCTATATGTTGCAGGGCCAGCTCTAATCCCCTGGAGGTGTGAAAAAACACATGACTCTCCATTTTCAGTTTATAAATAGTTTTTCTTTGTAATAAAGAATAGCATTTTAAGGGCAAAATATGCACATTTTAAGCAAAAAAAAGCCTAAGCTGGCTATCCTGGCTGGAGGTGTGTGGTTTACACAGGCATCCACCCTCTCCTTTTGAGTAATCAATGTCCAATCATAATGCACTTTCATTCCAAGCACTTTTGTATTGCCAATAAAGCACCGAGCAATTTAATGGATTTCTAACCCCAAATTGGAAGCTGTACTGCATCCAACTGACTCAATTTGTTCAGTCTTAGAGGAAGCCCTGGAACAAAATGCTAGAAATAAAACCACATGCACTGATAACATTACAGAAATAGATACACCAAGAAGCAAATGTTCTGTCCCCTTTATTCTATTTGACCTCCAACCTGTTTAATTGACCTTCAAGATGGAAAAGCTGCATTTTAAAGAAACCATTTCCACCTAGATCAAGAGAAATAAAAGCCAAGCTATATATAATGCATTTGCTGCAAAACAAGGCAAATATATCTACCATGAAGCTACCTTTCACTTGACAATGAAAAGCCAGAAGAGACTTTCAAGTTAATTTACTCCACATTTTAGGTCCTAACCAGAGCTATTCTCCTCAATAAACTTATTTCTCTGCACACAGCCTGAAAACAGCTTCCTCTACCCTCACCTTATCACAAACTAGAGCGCTTGATGGCAGATAGTTGTATTATCACCTTTGGCTAGTAAGAGGCTGAAGCAGCAGATCACAGAGGCAATGCCCTGATGCAGGAGTTTCCAAATGGTGGTCCACAGCGTACCCCCTTGCAGCAGGTCAAATACTGTTTGACATGGTGGACACTGTCCTTACATTGATTATACATGTAACTGTAATTACAGTGGTCACCTAGTATGACCTAGAATATGACATTCCTCCAGAAGATGCTCTTTTATTTTATAGGGTGCTAGAGAAAGCTATATTCCTGCCCCAGTGTTAAGAGCAGGGCCATTTGTCAGAACAAGCATTCATACTTTTTTGGCATAACTCCTGTATTGGTATTTACTGGTGGGACAGCAACAGGATACCTGCAAAGATTTCAAAGCAGATGAAGCTGGTGCTCCAGTCTCTGCCCAAAGAATGCCACAAAGCAGCCAAGCAGGGGCTATATCTATTGCTGCTTTTCAGTCGTTACCTTTGTCATCCCATGCCAGTCTTCACATTCCTTATATACATCAGAATGGCACAAATAAGAACACATTCTCACTTTAACTTGCACATGTACATGACTTTCACTATTTGAATTTACAGATGCATATACAGCCACACACATACACATCTATATATGCACGAGGCAATACCGCTATAGTGATGTATACAGGCAGAAAGGCTTTATCAGGAGAGTTTGGGACAGCTGTACAGCTTATGACTGAGTTGTGAAGAACACTAGGAAAAACCTTTATTATGCTCTGCCTCAGCATATAATGCCACATCTTTTACAGAAGCACTATTAAAAAAAAATGTTTGAGAGCTTTACAGTTTTTATTGGTGCTATTTTTCAACTCCTTCCACTTATAAAGCCAGACTTCTTTATTAGTGCAGAAAGACTAAGAAGAAAAATTATAGCCAATACAATTTTAGAGAGTTCTTCAAATGAGCCTGCTCCTCCTGAAGTCCAATATCTCAGGACTTCCCAGAATTAAAAGATGGCTCCTGTTTCCAGTGGCTGCACCTTCTCACTCTTCAGGTCTCAACATCTCAGGAGTCCTGGGCAAACGGGGCTGCAGGCAAGGCAAAGATGAAGCAGCCAGTTAATGCGCCCACGCTTGCTCCTGCTCTCCACGCTCCTGGTTGGTGCATTTGAGCTAAGCTCAAACACTGCATTAGCATCCATCAGGCACCAAAGCTGAGCACACGTGTTGCCTTCAGATCAGGAAGGTGTTTTTTCATCTACTTCAAAGGGCTATGATGTACTTCGCTGGATGGATGCCTTGATTTATTATTCAATGAACTCCCTCAGATTTGTGCAATTTCTCAGCTAAAAGCATCACAGCTAATTCAAAGGGAGGGCAGATATTAAGGCTGAATCAAAGAGCAAACATTCTCTTCTATAGATTTTTATCTTTTCCATGTAGTAGATGGTTAGAGGGATGGGAAGGGGGACATTTCCCTACTCTTTTGGTACAGGAAGCAATTAAGGACCCAATCTCTTGTAAAACTGCTGGATTCAGAAGGTATTTGGATAAGCTCATTTCATCTTTAAGTATTATTACTGGAATCATACTGCTCCACTTGGCATTTGAGATCAGAATTTTTTGTTACAACTATCTTTGGTGTTGCCCACCAGAAGGTGTGCGTACGCCAGCAAAGGCTCCAGTCCCATCTTCAAGCACTGGGAACCCCTTCATCTGAACAAGGGCTGCATCCAACAACAAATTCTGCAGGAAGATGCTAGAAGACGACCAGATCCTTCCCTCTTGCTTCAAACCCATCCCACTCAGGCATAACCCAAAGAAGATGTCATCTTAAAATTGCCTGATGGCCTCTGAAAAATAATTTAAAAAAAAGTCCCATACCGAAACTCCATGTGGGCGGTCGCCTGGCTACACTGAAAAATAGAAGAGTTAACACTAGAATTACGCCAAGAACAGAAATACCGTTTCGCTCTTCCAAGTGGTCCTTGCAAGCCCGGGCGCCGTGCCAAGGAGCTCACCATTCACTCACGCTACACCTCTCATGGGGCAAAATGCACATTGGCTTCGCACCAACACCTTGCACTCCAAAAGCAATTATTTGAAAAAACATGAATGCAGAAGGTGCTCCCAAGGTTTGTTATTGCATGGGGAGGGCTACAGGTGTGCTCACTGCTTGGGGAATTCAAACCACATCTTTTTGGGAGCAGATAGATTAATCTCTATGAAGAGAGTAAGAAGAAATGTCACTACTTCATAGTAAACAGAAGAAGAATTCTTAGGGCCTGTGGAAAGCATTGCTCTAAGCACAGATGGCGATGGAAAAGAAAAGCAGCATTTCACATGCAAAAGATGAAATCCTGAGACAAACTACAGTGGAGAAGTCAAGGCACCCCACAAGTGGAATCATGGGCGAGGTGATGTAAGAGGACACATCCAGGGAGACCAGAAGGTAATAGCACATCACAGGGCTGAAAAAACACAGAAGAGAAACAAACATAGTAGTGAGCTGCATAGGTATGAAGCCACGAAGAAGAGACACTGCTTCTCCTTTGGGCAGGTCACCACCTGGCTATTAGCTGCACAGTTTTCTCAGTCCTTCCAAAAACTAGGCATTGTCAAAAGCTGGACCCTGGGCCAGACAGGCCACCGACTTATAGCAGCATGGGAACATTGGCTAATGTAGACTCTGTATTCCAAGCCTGGCATGACTACAGCAATGTCACATTAAAAAAAAAAAAAACAAACATTTTCCTCAATTTGTCACAGCAAGCAAGGTATGAAATAAAAAAAATTCCTTATCTTCCAAACACAAAGCCCCCCCCCCCGCAGTCTTTTGCGAACCAATGAAAAATGTGTAAAAGTAAGTTGTAGTGCATTTTATAGGGGAAAATAACTCTACTGCAACTGGAAACACATAATCTAGCTTTTCTCTACCAAAACCTACAGGAAATGGCTCTGCAAAAAGTTAACTAAGTGATACTGAACTTTCTCCAGAGTGTTGTATAGGAAATAACACTGCAGAAATGACCGCCTGATTTAACCTTTTGTCCAGACTACACTACAAAGCCATACTACAGAGGTATCTGGCTGATGTTAACAATCCTCTGGTGTATTCTCTAGAACTGCAGCAGAGAAGACAGGTTATCTCACACATGCTCAGCAAAACACCCTTGCCACAGCGCAAAGTCCAGGCAGCCAACTGCTGATGGAAAACAGGATTTTACAATTTTCCCTTTCTGTAGCTGGCAGTTGGTTGATTGGTTTGTTTTTTTTTCAGATGTGAAGTAGTAACGGCTGTCCTGCAGTCCAAAGAGCAGACGCATGCATCCCCTGCATTCAGACCTGTGCCAGATTGACAGTGCAGACATGCCACGGTGTCCCATCTCTCTGCTGTCTGTCAGACCATCCATCCGTTTGTTAGAGACCTCATAATGCAGTATCGTAGTATTTCTGGGTGAAACCCCTTTAGCATCACATTTTTCATCTTCATCAGTCTTGTGAGCTTCTCCCCCCTTTACTCACCACCTCCACCATCCCAAGAGGGGCCGCTTCATGCAACAGTGAGCACCAGTGAAGGATCTTTTACTCCCAGGCCATCTCAGGAATGGCATGTCTGCCAAGAAATCTGGTGTCAATATTTGCCTGGAGCTCTGCAATTGCAATTACACAGACAGCCAGGCCGCCTTCCATCCTTTCTCCCCCACCATCCACATGCTCCAGTGTGAAGGTGTTGCTGCAAAGACCTGAAACAAGTCTGGTTTTCAGCCTTCATTTCTTTTAGTCAATTAGACGAGCTGCAACTTACTCCACCTACAGAATCACCAACATCTCACTCTGTCTTTGCTTTCCATAAAACATACTGTATGGGAAAGAAAAAGGTAAGGAAGATAAACCAAGGCTTTTCCATGTTCCCACAAAGCTTGGGTTCCTGTGTAATTATTTTAACCAGGACAGAGCTCAAGAGCTATGGGACATGTTTACTGCTTGATCAGGTCAGCCAGCAGGAAACCATTTTATAGGGTTTTTTTTTTTCCCCAGCAAGTTTGACACAACCACCAAAGTTGCTCCAAGACAAAAAAAAAAATTAACACGAACACACACACACATACGGTTAAGAGCCAAAAAATCATCTGTCTAGAGCAAGGATGCAACCCTCGGTTCAGGAGGCTCACAACAAAACACCCCACAGAGTGACACTGATTTCAATATACCAAATTGGCCACTGGGAGGGAAGCCAATACACAGCAATACTGCAACTGGCCTCAGGAATCAGCTCTAGTAGCTGGGTTTCCCCCCCACAGCCCCATGCTTACGTCAAGTCACAGGAATACAATTACATAAACTGTACCTTTTCCACAAACACCTTCCCTGGGATAAAGGTTCTCATTTTACTCCACACAAAACACACTCTCCACAGGTTTGTAAGCTTTAATTGCTATGCGAACACATAAAAAGTGTCCAAATAAGTCTATTTAATGGTTACACATTAACTATCATACACCCCCAGGCTTGTGTTATCCACCTATTTGCTAGATCAATAAACTGCTTGTAAGCAACCTTTCTCAAAACGTTGCTGCTGCTGAAAAGGTACTGTTCCTGTTTATTAATAACTTTATGAAATTAATTGGAAACTCCTACCTATATCTGAAGCTTTCTGCTTAGTTCTGCTAGAGAAAAAGCAAGCTGGTTTTCAGCACAAAGAATCAAAAACATGCACCTCTCCCATGCTCAAAACTGGATGCCAGCCCACGAGGTAATGCAAGAGCAGTGTAGCTCTGGGCTGGGAAGGCCCCGGGTGAAGAAAAATATGTGCGTGTGTGTGCCTGCAGGGACAGAGCTCCTCTAAACCCAAGAAGAGACCTCTAGAAGACACCATAAGCCTGGACAGCCAGGAGCAGGGAAGCTGCTTGCATGAGGAAGACAAAGAGGAAGCATTAGCAAGAGGTTTTAGGAAAGCACACACTCAAAATACACTTATGGGCAATTAAAATTAAGGGTATCATCCTCGGTATATCCATTCACCCACTGCTTCCCTACACTCGCCCCATGGGGGCCAACAGTCAGATCTGGCCAGTTTTGCAGCAGTGGTGGCGGTGGCTGCCTGCAGACAATGTGCGTGACAGCAGCAGATGGGACAGCATCAAATAAAGCCTTACCACAAGGCATCCTTGCCTCTTGAACAGCACCTGAGTGAGCCACTTCAGAAAAGCTCTGCCTGCGACAGCAACCCCTCCACAATGCTCCACACACCTCCGCGGAGGAGGGCAGAAAGCATTTCATCCACTGTCCTGTACCCAAAGGGGCATCAGCAACCTGGCGCAGCCCAACTGCCTTCTTGTTATGGTGAGAGCATGCTAAATGCCTGCTAAATTTTACCTTGGGTATTTGCAGATGCCCTCATGTGCCATGAGCCCACCCGAGACACGTGAAGCGGGCAGCAGGGGCGCGAGGCCAACTCCGCACCCTCCGGCCCCCTCTGAGATGGAGGAGAGGGCGAGCGAGACCCAGCCAAGAAGTCTGAGAGTGATTAAGTGTTGATCAAATCCAACTATTTCATAGAGTTTCTGGTATGCCCAACCACCTTCAACGGTCTCTGTGCTTTGCTGTGAAATCCCTGCGATAATTACAAGAAATTTGCAAATGGCTCCTTTGTCACCTTCCCCCCCCTCCTTTCTTAATAAGGAAAATGCAGAGTTTAAAACTCCAGAGACCCACACCTCATGACCTGCACCCTTCCAGGGATGGATAACGCCACCGCTTTCCCCCTGGTGAGGAAACATTCCCCTTCTCCCACGCCACCGGCTTCCCAGCCCCCTCGCAGCCCCGCTTCCACCGTGGGGGCAGACAGACAGCAGGCACTTCGCACCTCCCCACCATAAACCTGCCCAGAGCAATTACCCAGCCGTGCTCCAGCTGGGAACACACTGCTGCCTAATTTATAGCAGCAGAGCAGAAAGGGCAGCGGGCGGCTGGCCCCGGGGCTGGGGTACGGGCAGAGGGAAGCCGGAGCCCCACAACGGCAGAGGAAACGCAGACACAGGGGGAGGCACAGGCTGCCCGCTCCCCCTGCCTGTGCCCATTAAAAAAAATTAATCCCCATCGTAAAAGCTGAAGCACAGCCTGTATTTCAGGCCAAATAATAAGGGGAGGCCTTTATAAATAAGGAATAGCTTACTATTCGGGGAGGGGGGGGGAGAGATTATAAAGGTTATTTAAATTAAAAACAAACTGCACAAACAAATAAAGCCTCCCCCCCTCTCCAGCCCCATGTCAGCTGCCTGTTCCGCACATGTTATCTGCAAACCACCGGCAAAGCAATCCCCTGCTCCGCGCCGTTTCACAATCTGCTCGCTCTGAACCTTACACTACGTCAGGAATTAAACAAACATTTCCTCCTTCTCCTTCTTTGGGGTTTCCCCTCCCCTCAGCCAGAGCTGGGCTCCAAAGTCCAGCCAGGCAGCAGGCAGTGGGGTCGAGGAGTAACTGCCAGCTCGGCACGCTCCCCCCCACTGCCAACAGCCCCCCAAAAGCATCCATGGGGGCCTGGCAGCGGTGATGGGGCACACCGACCCCAGCACATGGGGAGAAGCAAGAGGAAAGCTGGGAGGACAGCCATCCGCTGCAGCCTTCCATGCTAAACAGCCTGGAAAAAAAAACAGGAGAGGGGCTCCGTACAACTCCGAGCATCTCTCCCACTGCTCCGCTAAGAGCGGACAAATGCACCAAAGCCACCAAACCTCCCTGCTTATCACGCAAAAATGAGGAACATTGGGGAAAAATCTTGTTTGTAGCCTTGCTCCTGAGGAAGAACAGGCTGCGGACATGTGTCCTCATTCCACATAGTCTAAAACTGGGATAAGACCAGCAGGGTGGGAAGGGCAAGCGAGCTCCTGCCAGGCTGCAGACCTGGAGGGAGGCAGAAGAGCCTTGGGATCACCAGGGTCCCATCACCACAGTGAACAGGCAGCCCCACACACTCCCAAAATACCCCACGGACAGCCAGGGAGGAGGGGGGGAGAAGGGCAATATTCAAACACAATGCAGAGATAACAGGAAAACTCTGCAAAAGTCAATTAAAGCTTTACTCGGCCCTGAAGATAGAAATCCGCAGGAAACCAGACTTCATGCGCCTGTTTCCACACAGATTACTGGCAATTATGAGTAACTGCAGAAAAAAAAAAAAGATGAAAAAGTCTTCTCTTAATCTGTCCATATTTCCAAACAGGTTTACATAACAAATGTGGGGTTTACCTGCCTTGAAATACACTGCAAGGGCCACAGCAAAGAAACAGCAAGGCGAGAGCATGAGGTAAACCAACAGGGCAAACACCAGGAGAACCAAGTCAGGTTGGGTGAATTTTTGTGTGGTTGCTGCTATTTAATGGCAATACCTCATTAAAGTTTGGGATAAAGGAAGCTTTTGTTAACAACCTGCTCTTTCTCTCCCTCCTGTACCTTCCCTCAGGGTTTGGAGATCACATAAAACACACATCCCCAGGCTCCTCAAGGGATTTTTTTTTTTTCCCCCCAGCAAAGCCAAGGCTGACAAGACTTGACATTCCTGAAATGTTTAAATGGGGGGAGAGTGAGAAACAACAACATTTTTTCAAACCCACTTTACGCATCAGAGACAAGCAAAAATTGGCCCAGGGCCAATAAAAAAAAAAATATTTAAAAATATTTGCGAGATCATCTTAAATACTCCCAATGTTCCCAATGGAAAAGTCCCCGGCTGCACAGCGGACATAAGCCCCCACACCAAATACTGCACATTCCTGGAGGGAGCTGCAGAGCAGAAAGGCATAATCGAGGCGATTGACAAACCACCACACATGACTGCCAGTCCATCCCCAACTTCCCCATGGGGACGTGCCACCACCAGCACTCACCCACGGCAGGTCTCAGGCTCTGCGGTGATGCCCCTGCAGGAGGCTGGCAGGGACCAACCTCCCCTTCCAAGCAGGGAGCCCTTAAAAAAAAAGAACCAATCAAACACTACACACATATCCCAGGGACTTAGTAATGAGCTCGGGATTAAGAAACCTGGTTAATGAAGAGGCAAGAGCCAAGATACCCAATTTCTGCCAAATACCAGGAAAAGCATACCACTATCAGTAGCCATTATATTCATTAATTCATACACCGACCCAACTTTGTAGCTTTTTCCAGGCTGGGATTTCACTTGCCCTTATGCTGCGGGACAGAACTGGGCAAGGAGAAGGGTGCGGAGAGAGCACTACAGCTTGCAGTAAAACCCACTGGAGGTGATACAAACCAGATGTGGACAGTAACTCCACGCGCTCCAGGATGTATTACAGCTTCATACACCAGCCACAGCACACCAAATACTCAGGAGCAAGCACCCGTACCGCCAAACCTACTTGAGAGTGGGGAACATTTCAAGGGGTGCCAAAGGGGTTAATGGGAACCCACCGGGCTCCACCAGCCAATTATTCTTCCTGGGTTTACTAGCACAGAAATTTGGGCATCAAAGAGGATCGCAGTGTTCCACTTGTGCAATAAACTCCTTTCACCAACATCACTTCACACTTTCCGAAGTGCAAAGTTCGCGCTGATATTGTTGGCGCTCTCACTCACTGCTTTTTGGCACCATCCCGCCTGCTTGGCTGTTCATTAATATGCAATCAGTACATTAAAGGCTTCGTTCCACAGTCCCAGCTAGGCTGTAACCGCCTTTTCCAGCAAGTGCTGTCTTGTGGAGGACAGAAGTGCAAATGTGTTTAGGTGCTCCTAAATACTCAAAATTAAAAAGCCCCAAACCCTATGCTCTTACCAATTGGGTTTTACAGAACAAGGGATTATCACCATCAATGCAAATAGCGTCCAGAGAAAACTTATAAACTATACTGAAATTACTCTCATTATGCTGTACTCCTTTATGTACCAGTTACACTACTAAGTTTTTTTGCACAGTTTACAGACTCACTAATCATAGCCACACAGCAAAGGCTGCCTAAATGCCCTGGCGATGAGAAAGCTTCCCCCATTTTCATTTGAATGACTGCTAGCTGGAATGCTGTGAGCAGTCCCCCCCCAAAAAAATCCCACCAGTTGTTTTTTTTTTTTTCCCCTCAAGCTATTCTCTAATCTTCTAGATTTGAGCAGGAAGCAGGACAGGCCTGTCTCACTCGCTGTCACCGCGGTTGCTTGGAAAACCATGTCACCATGGATCAAAATCATTTCTGCTCTTGCAAGAGCACTTTCTGAACAGCCCTTCTTCCCGCCAGCTCCATCAATGCTCCATCACTTCTAGGCCAGCCTGCAACACTCATCCTAACTAAGGAACACACTCAACTCAAGTCCCCTGTTGTTGTCTCCACAAAAAGAAGCCATCAGCTGTCAGCTAATGAGCTCCTCAATTAAATACCCTGTATTTACTTCACAGCCTCCTCTTCACCCCCGGGCTTGACCATCTTAGCCTCTGGTCCAGCCCATCTCCTCCTGGCCCACCCAGCATCACCTCCTGCCCTGCTTTCCAAACAGGCACAGCAAACTTATTCCAGCCTCCCTTTGTATGTTATTAAATCCCATCTTATTTTTCTTTCCTGGGAGACTACACATAGTTTTATAGTGAACTAGCAACCTAAGTACACGCTTGAAAGGCAGAGAACAAACAGTTTAATTGCAAGGAGTATTAAAAAAAGCACTCTAGTTGTTTCAGGTCATTTAAAGCCACATTAATAAGTTTCTGTCCCAATTTTTCAAGAGTTGCTTATGATGGAGTCGAGCCCAACTGGAAAACAAGAATGAAGAATCCCTGAACTCTGAAGGAAGGTTTATCTGAGTTTGAGCCTGTATCTGCACTGAATGCAATACAGCCAAATAACATTTTTTCCATTACTTTTTATCACTATTGCTTCGTGTCCTCCCTCCTTGAGCACAAGGTCACATCAAAATTTCTCGAGGCAGCCCTCAGTCCCAGAAGTTGTTAGAGATCTGGATTGACATCACTGGGATTACACAAGATCAGCCAAACGTGCACATGCTGGAGGGAGAAGGGAACAACACAGCACTTTAAAACTGGAGAGTATTTTTCATTTATAAATAGTTTACATTTTTTGGATCCAGTGGCAGACAACCCGCTCAGTCTGTACTGAAACCAAAGAAATATCATGTGTGAGCACTAACCACAGTGTAACAGAGATAATAAACAACAGACAGGCAGCCATATGCAATGAGGGTAGTGCTTTTGGTAGGGGAAGCAAAAAAAAGGAAAAGAAATACCAAATTCAGCAACCATCATGAAGCTGAAGGACCTACTGAATTTCAGATGGACCTGTTTCTTCAAGTTTGGCTACAGGAGTAACCTCCACAAGGAAGCCAGCTCACTGCATCCTGCTCTGCTTCCCTGCTCTGGGCTGGACTAATGGTTTTAGCATCTACCAGACTTTAGCAGACCATTGCCCCAGCACCGGGGAGGGTCAAAACCAGCAGCAAGGAGCAACAAAGTGATGTCCAAGTGGTCACACAAAGCACGTGCACAGCATGGAACAGGAGGTGGCATCCGAGTCCCAGGGCAATACCATGAGTTAATGTGCACAGGAGCAGTTCAAGTTCTGATCCAAGATAGACCTGGTGCACTCTTCTAAATTATATGTAGGAAATAACGACAAGAAATAGGAACCTAAGATACACTGTGCATCTTTGCAACCACATACCATGTTTCCACACCCCATGAGACTATGTCTGTGAACAGCCTGTACTCAGCATCAGACAAGTGAGGGCTGCTACATGCAAGGCACCTGAAGTCTGCTGAGCTCCTTCAGAAGCCTCCAGCCTCATGGGCTTCACCAAGGGAACTGAGCTGGATTACAAGCCTCCTACACCAACCCTCTGCTTTCACACCAAATAAAATTAAAATGAACGCTGACATCTACCTTATTCATGCTTTTACAAATGTTTTCAATATTATGTCAAACAATATCCTATATCCCAAAGGAAAGACAAGTGTTAAAAGGAAGGGGGACAACTGCACTTGCCAAGCAGAGGAACCTAGACTTGGAGCATTTCTATGGAAATTAGGCTGCCAAGACCAATTTGATGCATTTTATTACTGCACAGAATTCCACAAATATGCGGGTAAATTTTAAGCATCAATGTGGGTTCCTAGGTAGGAAAAAACTTTAAAATACACTTTCCAGTTTTTGCAAACATTTATTACCAGATGTAAGAAAATTCACAGACAATTCATCTGCCATGACAAGTGTGTAGACACCAAATCCAGCAGAAGAGGCTGAGCACCCATCTCTGTCACGAGTGAAAGCCCACAGCCAGATATGCTTGGCTGAACAAAGGTTTGTTTTTAATTATATTTCAGATTCTTCTAACAATAACTGCGTGGCATCTGGCACCAACACATCTGAGCCTTTGAAGTGGTTCTTGACTTCAATGGGAACAGGGGGGAAGTGCAAAAAAAGGGAATCAATCAGCAATTTTGGTCTGAATCAAAGCTCTTCTCTAAAAAGAAAATGTTAATACCACAATCCCCCAGCACACCAGAAGTGTGCTAGCAAAACCAAAAAACTCAAAACAAAACCCGTATTTGGGTCAAAATAACAGTGGGTCTGCACTGGGGTTGCTGCTTTCACTTTCAGAAACAAGGTTGAGATACATGGGTCAGTGGTCTCAGACACAGGAGCCTCCCAACAACTCCCCATGGCAGCCATGGGTGGCCTGACACTCCACATCCCCTTCCTGGTCACTCATGCTCACACCTGTAATGAAACACTCATGAGAAGAGACATCCAATGCATAAACCCCAACAACCAGTAAAAGCACAGTTAAATAAGAAGCAAGAATAACACCACATTCCCCATTCAAATGTAATCACTGGCCATCCAGCCCGAGGGAAAGGGCAGCACTTCCATATTTCTGGGCAAAAACAGCCGCTCCTACTGAGCTCTTCCACAAAAACTCATCGTGAATGTACACTTGGAGCATCCACAAGAGACCAGGAAAGCAACACGAGTGCTGCAGGGTGTGGACTATGGAATGCTGGTGACCACAAGACCAAATCACCTCTGGGAACATTTTTCTGAACATGTCCTTAAGCATGGCTTAAAGCAGGGTTTAAGCACCAGTTTGCAGTGGCTGCAGGTACAGGAGCTGCTGTACACCCATGCTTCCCCTCCACCCAAGTCTATGTTTAGGTAGCTAAACTCCTTTTCAGATCTAGCCTTAAATGACATCGCCAGTTTGGTGGGCAATCAGTGCAAGAACAGGGCAAACAAACCTTATTTTTAAAATGCAAGTCTTCTTTATCTGGTTTGTACAAATAAGCACAGCTGTGGTTTAACAGCAACAAGGTGGCAGAGCACAACAGCTCTCAAGACCAGGGATGGTGGTTTTGATCAGAATGATGTTCATTTAAAAAAAAGGGATAAGAATGCCTTATTCATTTTCCCCAAGCTGTGCCCAAGTCCCACCAACACTTTGTGTTAGGTCAGGCAGTTTCTGGAAACATCTTCTGGCTCAAAACATTTGCAGAATTTCAAGAATCTGCTCCACAAATCTTGAGGCTGCTTTGTTCAGGAATGCTGACATGTGGGCAAAGAAAAACCAAACCATTCCCTTGAACACTGCAGAAAACTTTAAATCCGCCCAAGATGAAAAATGCAAGAGTCAAAACTCCGAAGGAAGTGTGGGTTTTCTGCTGCATTTCAAATATCGCCCCAAACATGCTCTTCCAGCACAGGAACGTGGCCATGCCGGGACAGCCCGCATGCCTAGCAAGGCTGGTGGCCTCTATGTGCTCCCCTCAAAGCAGGGCTGGAGTTAGGAATGAATAAATAAAACAGACTTTCAGATCAAGTTTTCTTGGCCTTTACAGAGACGATCATGCTGTGAGAGAGCTCTGGACAGAGTCTCTCCTCCCCAGACAGGACCCACCCCTTCCCCATGCCTCCTGTGCACCAGCACCAAAGGGCACACACACACTTGGTCTTCTGCTCACACAGCTCCCGGACAATAACCGAGTTGTCCTCTGGAAATATCCATTGCATTCCATGAAATTGAGAAAACTAGACATCTAACTTATCCATAAAGCCTAATATTTATAGGCTTGCATTCAGTCAGATGGATCTTTGCTCCCTGAATTACAGGACCATTTTCAGGCCAAGGAGCCCTGCCCAAGGCAGCAGTTTGAGATACAAGGCCCAACTCCCCTGTCAATCCTGCATTAACACGGCATTTATTTCTGTGCTGCTCCCTGATGAGCCCCCACAGATGCCACAAGACAAGGGCTGGAGGGACACCTTCAACTCTTGACTGTCCAACCGTGGGACAGCAGTGTCACGGCGATGGGCCAAACACAGACTAAGGGTGGAAGTCAACCATTGTGGCAAGCTGGGCAATGCCCCAGCAAAGCACCATCTGCCCCAAAAGCACCATCAAATATTACACACATGACCAGAGGGGATATGGTTGGTTCCCCTTGGCTGGAAAGCCCTCAGTGGAGGTGGCTGCAGAGAACAGGGAAGGAGCCAGCAACTGAAGGCCCGGCAGAGGGAACGGTGCTGAAGGGCTCATTCCTGGCATGTCTTCTGCCTTTGCTCCCCGTGGACCCTGATCCAAATGGGTATCCTGCAACCCTCAGCCCAGCACCATGGGAGCACCAGGAAAAGGACCACCTCTGTTCCTCCAGGGCAAGCACGGTTGAGTGGCTCCGAAGCCATCCAAACAAGCCCAGAGGGACTCCACATTTCAAACCATAAAAAAAAAAGTCAGGAAAATCATCAAAAGGCATTTCAGCTGCAACAGACCATGACCTCCCCAAAACGTTTCAAGGCACATTTTCAATCCACTCCCAATCCCACCCTAGTGCCACAGGGGCTGTTTATTGTCTATCACACAGCAGCGTCAGGAAGCCAACTTCCCGGGGGTTGGACATTTTCCAGCTGAAAAGGGCCCAGGGAGCCCCATGGGAGGGGATGAAGCCACTTGGGGAGACGGTGGGTGAAGGGGAGAGTTGAGGGATGACGCATCCCCCGACAGTGAGGCAGGCAAAGGCTTTATAACCGGCAGTCAGAATTACTCAGGAAACCATAGAGGAAGCAATTGGAAATTGTTGGACAGGGAAACTTCCCCATTTAGTTTCCAAGTGTGCAGGCCCATAAGTCTGCACTGAATTCCTCCTCTTTTAGCCATGCCTCTCACAAACAAAGCGACATTAAATTAGCACACAGCCCCAAATATGTTCAGCTGCCACCTCCTCCTTCCCCCCCAAAAAGGTGGAGTTGCATTGTTTTGACTTAAAAAAAAGTTTGACAAGCCTAAATGGCTTAATCATACACAGCCTGTTCACCAGCAAGCCTCACACTGGCATTACAACTTGCACAGGGAGTGCTTGAAAACCTCCCCTTCCAGCTGGCTCAAGGATTCACAGCTGGAGGTGAAGCAAACCCAGTAAACAGCAGTGAGCAGCACCCAGCCTGCATACCCCACCAGCTCACAGAAGCACCAGGGCTGCCGAAAGGGACCATCACCTGAGGACAATGTGGGCAGAGTGGGCACAAAGGGAAGGTGTCAGAAAAAAAGCTCACACAGTCTGAATCAAAGGAAAGCCTGGGAGATGCAGAGGGACACAGCGCCATCCCCGCCAGCTGAGAGGACAGCTCATCAGGCTCTTGTTAAGCAGACCACAAAGTGGTAGCGCTTGAGACACAAGTGCTAGAAGCCATGAGAGAAATACTTGGGCTATTTGGCATCTCCCAAGGATGCTCTGCCCTCCCCTCACACTTGATATAAAGCCCAAAGCCCATGAGCAGCCACAGCCCCAGGCAGAAGCTGTCCATGCCCCACCACCACACTGCTGAGGAGCAGGGAGATGCAGACACCCAGGACCACTGCTTCCCACCCACAGCTGATTGCTCAACACACATCAGGCCACAAAGGCATCTTCTTCCTGGAAACTCTGCTCCAAGAAGGGAGAAGCCAAAAAACTATTCCCAGCTGTGGCCGTGGCGGTCACAAGGGCTTGCTGCTTTGGCTGAGACACTCTCCCACCACATGGGTGGCACTGCTGTATACAGAGAAACCATCACGCTGGTCCCCACAGAGGTCAGGATGTGGGTGCTGCCTCCACAGCATCCCCTGCTTGCAGGAACGATGTGTGGGGTAACCCAACACCAAACCCTCCACTACCTGCTGATATTAGCTAACACCAGCACCATCCCAGGAAGACTGAGCCCCTCCTTCACCCACCTCCAAACAGCACTCAGCAGAGCCTCACAGGTGGGTCTCTTATCTGCTTTTCCTGCAGGGATGGTTTAACAGTACTGTTCTCCCCTCCAGGGATTCTCTGATACCTCATATGGGATAATCTCACACTGCTTCCCTTCCCTCGGTGGGATGCAGCCACCTTCCCCAGCCTGCTGCCTACAAGAGAGGGAGGCATTTCAGATTTTAGTTTACTCCTCAATCTGAAGTTGGTCAACAGCATCAAAAGCTCTGGAGGAGAACAGGCACATACACCATCACACAGCCTCTCTCAGTAAACCTGGGTAAGAAGCAGTATCTGCCTCAGAGAGATGATTAAAGCATGGAGAAGCAGAGCCAACTGCTGTTTGAAGTAGACAGTATAAGCCAAACACATCCTGCAAGATCTGCATGACTCTCTATCCAAGGAAATCAACTCAAAGACCAGTATACATCTCTTCTGGTAAAGTTGCTAAGAATGAAACTCGAGCTCCTGGAAGGGGTTCAGCTCACCAAGAAGTCAAAAGCCAAGCAACTCTTCCTGCTGTAACAGGAAAAGTTCATTTATCTACTCTTACGCACAGAGGAATCCAAACCCCTTACGCTCCTTGATCTCAACAGCTTTTGGGTGGTGATCGTCTCAGTCACAAAGGTTGGAAAGTGGGAAGGAAGATATACAAGAAGTTTACAAACATATAAAATAATAAAAATAGCACAACTCTCACAAATGCTTCCAAATCAGAGAGGTCTAAAAATACACGCTATCTTATTTACTGATTTATGCAACATGTGTGCCCTACTTCAGAAATAATCCAAAGGTGTTTGGAAGCCAAGAATTCTGACTTAGAAGACTTGTTTAAGGAGTAAAAAGGAGGAACAGAATTGTTTATAGACTAACATACATAGGAATAGAATAAAAATATGCTTAGAGGGAAAGTGCAAAGTATTATGACACCTTTCAAAATAAAACATCATACGTTTGTTTAAATCTCAAAATAAGACAAGTCTCCCCATTTTGCAAAAAAAAAAAAACAACAAACAACCCAAAAAACAAAACACACAGTTGTGGACCTGACTCTGCCCCTTGGTTCAGAAGACAAAAGTTTATGGTGAGTTACACAGACAGAGCATGGGATGCTCTCCTGGCCACCAACGAGGACAGACCACAAACAGTAGAGAGACAAGCGCCGGCCAACCACCAAGTCAGCCGCATGCTTATGCCATTGCCAGACAGGTACAGGAGCGATGAAGCAACTGGACATGAGAGAAGGGGAAGAGGGTGGGGAGCTTCCAGGTGCCACCCAGATCATCAAGAGATACTTTCTCACCCTTTGCTAATGACAGAAGTCACTGCTGACATCGGCCATGCACAGATCCCTGCCATACTCCCTGTCCCCACATCCCCTTGGGGGTGCAAAGCCTGGTGAGAAAGGAGGAAATCCTGTGGCTCCATGCACCTTCCAGCTCCACCTCAGAGCAACCACCCTGTGCTGGGGAAGAGCCAAATTGGGGTTACCTGCTCATGGACTGGGCTGCTGCAGGAACAGCCCACATTGTCCAGACTACTGGAGGGTATTTTTCAGGTCTGTGCTAAAGGAAGGCTTCTGGTGCTTTTTCCACAGCTCTTGAACTTGAGTGGACTACGGCTAACCAAGACACAGCAAAAAGCAAGCAAAGGCTGCTCGGGGCTGCTCCCCAGGCAGCAGAGCACTAGCTCCAGCATCCCCCCACACAGGCAGTGGAGGAAGGAGAGGCACCAATGTTTGGACAACTGGAACACATTTAGGGGGCAATTTTTCGGAGGGCCTCCAGCCAGGCAGTTTCCTACAATAGCAGCTGTATTACCCAGGATACAACCCACAGACCAGCAGCTCCCCATCCATGACCACCCCACCCCTACAGGGACATCACCCACATCAAGCCCCACCAATAGGGCACCTACACACCTGGGACACCTCCAACATTGCATCCTGCAACTAGGAGGCAACACCCAGTAAACCTGCCACCTCCATCTGATTATCTTCCACCAAGCCCTGAGCACATCCAGCTCAACACCCTCAACACCTTCAAGCCCGGTACCCATCTGTTCTGGCAATCAAACAGCACCAGCCCAGCACTGCCACACACGCCGCGAGCACCAGCCCACTGACCAGCCAACACTTTTTCAAAGTATTTTCTAGATGATAGATAACATAGAAAACCTGTGTTTATATTGGCGCACAGCAGGCTAAAACAGACTTTAAGTGTGGTTATAAAACAGCCCAGTCTAGAGCAGCTAGGCAAAACGCATTTCAAACTTGCAGGGCAGTATTTGGAGAGAGGCTTGTTAGTAGCTGGTGTGGATGGTAAACTCGTCAGGGCAGAGGGGGATTCACAGCACTGAAAGACAACGGGGTCCCATCCTGAGATGTGCCCATCCCGACAGGCACCTATCCCATCCCAAAAGTGCAGGCTTTGGGCAACCAGGGAGAGACATGTCAACGACGAGGATGGATCCACATCCCTGTGTGTGGGGAAGCGTCACAGCCCCGACTTTACCTTTTGCATCTCTCATTTCCTTCTTGCACCTGAGGGCTTGCCCTGCCTTTCTGCAGTGAGCAAAAACCCGCCAACTAGAGGAGGTGGTGTAGGAAAAAAGTATCTTATTTCAAGATTTCACAGCCAAGTTTCCACTGAACTCAATGGATACGTTTTCCAATCTGAAAGGATTCATCGAAAAAAAAAAATTAGATGCCTTCAACAAAAGGGAAACATTTGTGATACACAGCCTGCATAGGAGAGTAGGGTTCACAGGAAAGGCATTTAACACTGCACCTCTCCAGATTTCCAAAATTAATGGGATTGCCCCAGGGGGCTGAATGCAAAAAAAGTCACCACAGGAGAATTCACAAACAAGTTACTGCCTCATTATGAGCAGTAATACCAAGACTATCTACCCTCATCCCAAAAAAAAAAACCAAACCCAAAAACAAACCACCACAACATGACAAATACTCTTGCACACAAAATCCTAGCTCCAGAATGAAGCTTTAGCCAGCTAATGCATCTTTTAAATGCAATTGTGCGTGACACTGGAGTACACAATTTATAAGTCCGTAGCTCTGTGTGAAGCTCTTCAGTGGCAAAGCGCCTCTAACACCTTTCCTGCTGAAATCCACACAAAGCGACTGCAGCAAACTGCCATGACAAGTACAAATAACCAACCATCCTGCATGGTTAACAGTAATAAAAACCAGGCAGGTGGCTACAGTTTGAGACCTGTCCTTCAATTCTGACTCAAACTGAAAATGCAACCACGCAGAAGTGAACCATGCTCCTGGAACTGGACACGACACGTCACCAGGTCTTGAGAGGTGCCCCCAAACAGCAGGGCCTGCTTCTGGACTTCTCCAAAACTACATGGTTGCAGCTTGAGAGACAGCATGCTTAAAATATAATGAGGGAGCATAACATATTACATATGTTGTGGTCCTGCTCTGGAGCTGGAAGAGGCTGGGGTTGAAGGACTTGGGCCGCAGTGCAGGACTTGGTTAACTATTAATGGATGACTCAGCTACAATAATAAGACGTATTTCATGTTCTGCGCTAGCACAACGGCATCCTGGTCTTTGACTCTGGCCCCTATGCAGGGTAGAAAAAAAATACTTCTTAGCACATCGTTTAATAGCTGGACTACCAGGAAATCAGAAAGATGTTTTATTCACCCTTTGTTTCTTCCTGCGGCCTCACGCTCTGCTCCTTCCCTCATGTGCCACCAAAACCCAACTCCCAGGCTTGCAACGAAACCACCACCCAGACAGAAGGCTGTTTATTCACTCTCACCCACCAAAGCCATGCTCTACACTAAAATCACTCCCCTCACCCTGAACGAGGTGCTAATTCCTGCCCAGCCCCCTGAACTGATGAACCTGGAGCCAGGATTTTCTGCAGATGGCTCTTCCCAGCAGCATTAGCCTAAATTAGCTCTACTACATTCATCCACATGACTCCATCCAGCTCCACATTGCAAAACAAGGGAGTCGCACTTGACAATTAGGTTAGCAGCACAAAATGATTATGTTAAAAGCTGATGAGCTGAGCTAACTCAATCTGAGGTGTCTCGTGGGGCAGCCAACAAGATCAATTAAAAGCCCCACAGCCCTAATTGAAAGTTTCTGGGTGCGGTTGACACACAAGTCAGAGACAATACCCAAGTTCTGAGAGCAGGCTACCAAAAAGTGAGAGCCATCAGCCAGTTTGGAAGCCACTCAGACTTAAAGACAAAACTTTAACCCCTCTTCAAGAGATGAAAGCAATCAGAAATGGGCATGGCTAGGGCCTCCCGGCACTTGGCCATTCTTATCCCAGAGGTGGTGGGAGCTGCACATATACTGATGAACCCAGGTACATACAGGCACACACATCTCCAGCACCTGAGGAAGCGTCTCAACATGAAGCCACCTTGAAACCTTCCAGCACGCTCTGCTGAAGCTGCACACTGGGGAGCATCCTCCCAGCGCTCTGGGACTTCCCTGCACCTGGTGGGGCTTTAGTCTGTGTGAGCCCCATCTCAAAGTGTTTCTACATCTGCCTAAACCCCTGTCAGAGACAAGACTCCAGCACCAGCTTAACTTTAAGCAGGGAAGTGAAATCTCACCCATGCTCAAGGAAGCATTTAAGTACCTGAAATGCTTTGTTGAAGTGTCTGTGCTCCCAAACATATCGGTTTACCACCTCTAGCCTCTTGATGCCAGCAAGCAAAGGGGGAAGGCAATCAATCTCACATTTGCTCCTTCATCCCTTAAACTCCAAGCAGTAACTCCTGCAAGGCTCAGCCACCCCCAAACCTTACATCCACAGAACTGCAGACCAGTTCACACAAGCAAAGCAAAAGAAAAAAACCAACCCATATTAAACTGTATCTAACACATAATAATGGTTGATTTTCCTAGAGAACAATTGATGGTGTGTTCGTTTTTTCGGCTGCCTACTGAGATGCTGGTTCCCCTGCCCTGGGAATTTTCCCTCCGCAGCTCCTCCTCCCCCAGCTCCCAGACCATCCATTCTCCCCTTTTCAAACTGCACCCATTGTAAATGGCACTGAATATTAACACAGCCCATTGAGCACTTGCTCCTTTTGTACAGGACCCCTGCGTTTCAAATTGCAGCCACTGCAGTGAGGAAAAGCCTCAAAGTGATTAAAAGCCACAAAGTTTCTCAAAAGGAGAGAGGAGGCGGCTGAGGGGGTCCCAGAGCCTTTCACTTGAGGCCAGAGGCTTCTGCAAGAGCCAGAAAGACTTCTTGGTGGGGATACTTTATCTCCTTCAAGGCTTCATTCTGAATCTCACACACACTTCTAATCCTAGTCTGACTGAGAGAGTTTTCTGCCCCAGCTGTGGCTCAGTCAGGGATTAAGATGAGAAGATCAGACAGGAGTTGCAAAGGCCTTGCAGTTAACTGCTGCTCTCCAGTAAGCACCAATAAATACCGCAGCATGCTGAGGGTGGTCAGAGAATCCACCAACACATGTTCATGCAGGAAGGGTGGATTTACTTGCAAGCGTATTCATTTATTTGTGCATAAGCAGCAGGCCCAGAAAGACACTGCTTTGCAAGGAGAGGCTTTGCTGTTACCCCACCAGGACCAAGCTTCAGAGCAGCAACTACAAGCCTGCAGGTTGCAAAGCCACCCCGCAGCCCCGGGGCTGGAGACCTTCCCCAAGGAAGACCACTGCTGAGGACGATGGTCCAGGAAGCACCAAACCCAAGTGTGTTATCACAAGCAGAGCAGGATCCCTTCTACAAGCACCGCCAGCTCCCAGCACTCTCCCACTTGAGCAGGAAACCTTCCTCAGGCCACCTCGCAGGAGGGAGCTGCTGGCTTCACACAGTTTCTTTGGCTTTCCACTCCCTTTCCCCAGGAGGAAGGGGGGGGACTGGTCACCTGCACTGATCTGCATCCCACTCTCCCAAGCCATCCTTCCAAGCCCAGCAGCCCCCATAGCAGCCGGCACATGGTGAGGGCTCTGCAGCTGGACAGGGCCAGGCGCCGCAAGCCCAGGGTGACGATTACTTAATCTTTGTTCCATTATTTCAGCAGGGCTGGAAGTGGGAGATGCAGGGGAGGAACTGCCAGCAGCGCTCCCCCCTCCCGGCGCTGTCAGCAGGAGGGTCACCCCCACTGCCTCCTCTTCCAACATCTGCAGAAGAGCCCAAGTTACTCCAGAGCCTGAGAGCAACCGATGTCCATCTGCAGAGAGCATCGTGCATGCAGGCAGCGGCACCACAACGCCGTCTGCAGAGCCCCACTCTGCTCCACCAAGTAAGCAAAGCGGCTTACCCTAACACATGAAAGCAGAGCAGCAAGACCCAACACATCAAAACCCCAGTTTAGCAAGAAATTTAAGTTAATAGGCAATTTCGAGCACAAACATTCAGTTTCGTTGCCTCTAAAGTCTTTGTATGCATACAGTTGAGCACAGCAAGACACTGCTCCTCACTCCTAGTTCTAATGCGCTTCCAGGCCCTAAAACCATTGACAGGCACCCACAGGGTTTTCAAAAAAAAGCATCCAGACGCTTTGCCCAGCTCTCTAGAGCGCAGCAGCACCACGCAAACTGCCAGCATCCACACTGCTGGTGCCTCAGGGCATCCACACAGCCAAACCCCAGAGCCTCCCTGGGAAAGAGGGGGCAGCTCTCGGGCCAGCTCCCCTGGGCACTCGAGGGCTCTGCCTTGTTCCCAGACACGCCAGGCACACACCGACCCAGAGGCAGGAGGGTCCATGCATGGATGCCCAGTACCCCCAAAAAACTTCCCCTAGTCATTTGGGTCAAACACACACACATCTGTTTAAAATAAAAACTTTCATTCCTCCAGACCACAGCAGCGATGAATTAGCTATGCAACTCCACTTCCACAGCCCCAGAGCCTTCTCACCAATAAAATTTGTACCCAAAATACTATTGCTCTATCACTAAAAAGGAAGGAAAAAACCAAACATTTATCATACATAATATTATTGCTCTACCACTAAAAAGAAAAAAAAAAAGTCTCTCATACGTAACACAGAGAAGAAATGCTTCTTCTACCACTCCAAGATTAAGGTGCATGGAGAGACAGAAATAGAGGATGTGCCATGCCACCAACACTGCTGGAGCCCTGCACCAGGCTTTTCTGGGCACAAAGCATTTTGTACTTAAGTTTGGCCAGAAAGCTTATGCCATGTGTTACATTCTAACATAAAGACAAACTTCAAACAAACACCAAAAGACATGAAGCATCTCCAGCAGCTTCGAAGTGCGATGCTCCAAAGGAGTCCTGCACAGCAAGTGCTCAGCAGAGTCTGGTTCCCCGAGTGTCCCCGACAGACCGGGGGCTTTCACAGCTGCAGAGCTGGCAGCGGCCACATGCTGCAGCTCCTGCGAGGAGGATGGTATGGGTCATGCCAGAGCACTGCAACGTGCCTCACACGCAAGGCTGCTCAGCCCTGCTTAACTGGCATGCAGTATTGAGCTGCCTGTTGCTTTTAAGGAAAAAAAAACACCACAAACCAAAAAACCGCCAACTATCTGTGCCACACTGCATTAACTGTGAGCAGCTGCAGCGCACCAGCCCTTCTGCATATCAGTTATGCCTTCTGAAAGCTAGGGAGGAAAAATTACAACTCCAAGCTCTCCTGCCAACAGAGAAATAACAATAGTTTCAAAAGATCCCAGTGCCTTTCCTCGGTACTGATAGTCCTGTTGACAAAATAGTCGGCATGATTAAGTCTGTTCCAGAACCCTCCCCAGTGTGCCGAGCCACATTTCCAACCCTACAAACAAAAGCTTTATCTCCAACAAACTGAAAACCGACTCCAAGCACTGCTTCAGCTTTGCGGCACTCATTAGGAATAAAAGATAAACTGCTAAGGAGGGATTTTTCAATAGCACTTTAACGAAGTTACAGCACAGTCACTTAAAACAGGGTTTATCTCGTCTCCTATTAGCGATCTAACATGCCCAAGCGCATCACCCCGGGGAAGCGGACACCTTCGGTGGGAGGCACAGCCTGCCCAGAAGCGATGGGAGATGAGGGATGAAGAGCTCTGGCATCACCCGTCTCACCCCAGTTTACGATCGGGAGACCCACACCCTCAGACTGCGCTCCGGCATCAGCCCGGAGCTCCTGCACACCTTCACCTTCCCCTTCTGCTTCTTTAAAAGGGCATGTTAAAAAAACCCAAACGAACAACACCAAACCTAAAAAGTGACAGAGACTTCCACAGAGATACCTTTTCTTTATAGAAGACATTAAACAACTGAAAAGTTCTTTAACAATTCTCCGCACCAGAAATTAGCATTTATGGTCCTACCAAGCATAAAAAGTGTGGATCAGCTTTGTGTCCCTAGACAGTTTCTAATCCCAGTGATTAGAAACAATGTTATTTTTAAAACAAAAAGCATTTGGAATAGCTTAAGTTTCTGCTTTTTATATTAGTCATAGAAAAGGAAAAAAACCCCTCAATTTCGCATTGCCAGATACAAAAGCCATCAGAAGTTGCCACTATAGCTAATTCTTCGGTTAGACAGAATACGGTTTGTCATTTTGTAAACTCTAAACTAAGTGGTTAAAATATCAACAGCCCTGTCACGGCCAGGTCCATAGCAGTAGATTTATACATGCTATGACTTCACCAATAAAGTTTGAACTGAACTCAAGACACTTAAAAATCTGTTCCATATGAAAAAGACACTCCTGGGTATTAGCAATCCTGAGAAAAAAACACAACAATAAATTTGTTCAGAGCAGGCTATTAATGCACTTCCCTGCATGAACAAAGATACGCTGTCCTATTTTAAGAGGCGCATGGGGATGCTGGAATTATGCTGAGAAGACTAAAAACTTGCTCCAAAAGGTGCCCAAGGCTGAAGGAAGGATCCTTCAGAGCACACAGCAACAGGTGAACGGGATGAGTCAGGGTTTTAATGCAGAGGCCACACATTCCTCTCAGTACAGCACCCAATAATTTCACATAAAACAAGGCATTTCTGCAGCCAAAAAGTGAATAATACCAGGAGAACCTGACAAACCTCTAATAATTCTTCTTAATAAGGAGCTGGACAGTCTCCAGCAAAACTTCAATGACCGTTCTCTCTCCTGGCACAGCTGAGGAGTATCTATTACAACCGGGGGTTTTATAGATTCAATAATCTATAAGTCTGTTCAAAGAGCAGAAAGGCCCAGCAACAGGAGCACCGAAGCACTTTTTCCCCCCTTTCCCTTCTGGATCCTTATTTCAGAAGTTAGCTAATAGTTGAGGACAGTTATTTTTACAAGTTTATGAGCACGCACACACGCGGAGTCCTCCCTTACTGTCACAGGAACGGAGCTGTCAAAGCCCAGCACACTTTCACCTCTACATCTCCTGTACCTGATGTTATAGTTCAGCTCTTATCAGTTCGGAGCGGCAGCAGCGCTCAGCGCTTGCACAACCGGAGCAGACCCACTGTGCTTTACGGGAAACGGCAATCATGCTGTCCCACACCTGCATGGACCTCAACACCTTAAAAACACCCTTTTTTGGGGGGTGGGGGGAAAGCTACAGCGTTGTACTAACCACCAGATGCTGGGCTATAAACTCAGCTGCCGTCCAGGACACAGAGCACACTGCAGGTTCATAACTCCGATAGATGGGTAAGAATCGCGGGACGGTCAGCCAACCACGCAGGGATTTTTTTGGGGGGAAGCACCTATTTTTTTTTCTCTTGAAACGGCTTAAGAACCCACAACTCCATCCCAGCCCAGGCTCGCTGGCTCTCCCACCTTCACCAGTTGGCAGCTGGAGATGTAGGAGCAGAAAGCGCGGTCCCAGCGCTGGGGTCCCATGCGGGCCCCGGGGGGTCAGCCTGCGACACCGGGCGGGGGGGTTTTGTCCTGACAACGATTCGGGAGCCCCACGGGCCGTTATCTACTGCTCATCTTCATTATCAGACACCAAACCCACTCCCGGCCCTTCTTCCTCCGGGACACCCGTACGGAGAACGAGAAGGGGACAGCCCAGAAAGGGAGCGGGCAGCCGGGGATGTTGCCTTGTAGCCCGGAGCTCCGCTCGCCCGGGACCACCATCGCACTGCCACCTCCATCCCCGCCCCGGCTGGGAACCACCGCACCGCGGGGTGGGGGGCGAGTTTCCCACCGCGCAGCTCAGCGCTTATGGGGCTTAAAAAAAAAAATAAACAACCCGAGTTTTGGGGGGTTTGGTGTTTGCTTTTTTCCCCCCTCTACCCACTTCCCCCCCGCTCCTTCCCGGTACTCACACGTGCCGCGGCCAG
>NW_009648041.1:3393319-3416505 GCF_000708025.1 Charadrius vociferus | reverse complement strand
CCCGCCGCCCCTCCGCCCGCGCTCTGCCGCGGGGAAAGCGGTTTAAAAATCTCCCTCGCGTTAATACGGACGATCTGCTGCAAGACCAGGGCCCGGGGCTGCCCCCGAGGTGCTTTCCCGCGGCCGAGGGGCCACACTCCCGAGGGACGCGCGTGTCCTGCCACGAGCCAGCCGCAGGAGTGGGTTACTTATTCACGCGTGTTTCAGACCAAACCTAAGAGGCTGTTCCACTTCCCAAATTCACCCCTATTTCTGAAAGCCCAGCACGCCGCAGACGTAAGCTAGCACACGGTCCAAACCGGGTCGGAGCGTGACTCATTAGATAGCTGCAGCAAGATCATTACGGGCAAAATTAATCTGAGAGCATCGATACACTCCAAAGACTGACTTTAGAGGCTGCTCCTGAGCTTAGTGGAGAGAATCCAGCTGGCCTGGGTCGGGTTTGAATGTGGCTCGCACAGCATTTCGGGGAGGAAGCTCAGCGCACCCACGGCGGGTGGGAATGAGGTTTAACCCCTTGGATCGGCCCGGCCTTGCACCAGGAGTGATGTGGGGAGAAAGGGGTGCGCTATTTTAAGGGATAGAAACGCATATCGCGGCTTCCACTACCTCTGATCAGCTTTCCAACCTTCTGCTGCAGATTCCTCCCCAGTGCAGGGACAGAGCCGTATTCCCTATTTGTAACAGGACGGGGCGTTGCACCACAGGATGCTTTAATCACGCTGCTCATCTTCCGACAGCCGCATATCTCTTGGTATAAAATAGCATGCACGAGGAGAATTGCATTCAGGTGGGTCCAGAGCGGTACCCAAGCTGTACAAACATGCTGCCTCCTAAAAGGTGGCATCTGAACCTGAATTGGTGGCATCTAGAGAAAAGATCGGGTTGGCTGAATCAGAAACCGTGTGTGATGTTGAATTTGGCCCACAGGTTCCCCCCGGGCTGTGAAAGCCCCGTGTCAAAGCCCGAAGTGTCTCTTCCACGCACAGGATGCAGAGTTTTGGCAGCCCCCCTGGCCCGAGTCTCGCGAGGAGGATGAAGTCATGTCTGCTCTCCATACCCATGCGTGGGAACCTGCAGCACGGAGAAGCGCCACGTTGAAGCATCATCATCAACTGACAGAAGAGGCATGGAGATGACAGGCCAGCCTTTCAGAGTGACAAAGAGTTGGGGCTTTTTAAGGCTGAGCTTCAGTATTTCTGCCTGTGGTCCCAAAACTGGACAAAGACCTTGCGAGGCCTTTCTCCTCTACCACAGCATTGGTGATCACGATGATGAAATGCTACTTTGATGATGTGAGGGACGATGTGAGAGGAGACACATTTTTGGAAGCTATCACTCTGGATGAGGATTTTCCTGCCTGTTCTCATTTTTCTTCTAGATTTCTTACAGATTTGGCAATGAAGCAATTAATTTTACCTGATATAATGCACAGGGATCTTCTAGATTACCTAGCCCGCGACCTGCCACAGACAGCAATCAAATCGTTCCCTGGACCCAAGAGCAATGTGGGGAGGACCTGTGCCTCCTGGCTTCTGAGATCCAGTATGTGCAACATGCACTGGTGAAAAGAGTCTGTAAATCCTGAGAGAGGAAGATTTAGCTTTGGAAGATGTCCTGTTATGAGATGTAGAAGCTGGGTTTATTGATAGGGGCAAGACTTTGCTCCAGCATGAAGAGTTTATGATTTCAGCATCCCCACCTGAAAGCTCGACCATACGCCGCAAGAAGCATCATTAGCTATTACTGGCATAGCGTTTCCCTTTCCTTCCCTATTTACTCTCGACAGTCCACCTGCGCAGCAACTGTTGGGCTTTTGGGACAGCTTTGAACGTATCAGATTGCAGAGATTAACGGTAAACGGCAAGCTCAATCTCTGCAAAAGCTTCTCCCTGCTCAGCACTGGGGTGACCAGGACTTCCAGGCGTCCCATCCCACAGAGTCACACCTCCCCAGGGACCAACCACCCGGTGTGCCGAGCCCGGGTGATGCTCACTGGTGTCGGCCGGGATGGCTGCTGTCCCCCAGCCGCACACAGCCTTGCGCTGGGTCCCCGATGACAAGCACATCTTTCAGTGTAGACACTGCAGATAATGTCTGGGCCAGCCCTAAATCTTTCTGAGAATTTCTGGCATTATGTATAGACAGGGGCTTTCACTAGGTAAAACTTGGGGTTTAGGCTTTTGTTACACCAAGCAGGGGAGGAAGTCACATTATTGTGGCTTGGGGTGCTATTTCAGCCTTCAAGAACTGGAGAAAACAGGAGAATGGCTTATGTTTAGTCCCCTAATTTATTTGAAAGCTGTTTGCAAACTAAAAGCAAGAGCTCCTCTCCCAGGGGAGGGAACCTAAGGCAGGAGGGGTATATATATTACAGAAGATATTGCAATCTTATACAAATACATATCCAATTAAAAAAGATACATCTTTTCATTCTTCACTGTGAGAAACTCAAAGTTTAAGGCACTTTTATGGAGCAGATTTCTCTTCCCTGGTGGGGAAAGCATAATGAAAATAAAAAATATTTGGTTCTTTTCCAGTGGTTTCAAATTTGACACCCAAGCTTTTTAATTCATTTTAACAATTAATTTTAACATTTTTAATTATTCTTGCAACCCCTGACCTCAAGCCCCGCTGATTTAATCTCACCCATTCAATGCAGGACTCTCACATCGCACCAGGTGACTGCTGTCACAGTGCTCATCCCCAAAGCCCCTCTGCTCTTCCCTTGCCCCATGACAAGAACCAGAGGTCGGCCATGGGGTTTCCCATGGAGAGAGAGATCTGAAAGCCTTAGATAACCTTCTTGAAAATGCTATCTAAAAGCAGCTCTCCTGGAAAACAGGCCGAATCGCCTCGCATTTGCACAAGGTCGCCGTGCACTGCAAATAATTCAGTGAGAGCAGTTGGTAGGAAATCCCTTTGCTAGACAGGAGCCTGTGCACAGCATGGAGGATGTTTCTTCCTCGAACCTCATTAAATCTAATTAAATAGCTTACAAAAGTATTTATGAAAACAAATTTTAAAACGGCAAAGGCATGCCAACAAGGAAGATACTTCTAATTCTGCCGGTGTCTTTTTGTGGATTTGGAGTCGGTTCAGAAGTGCACACTTAGAAGGTAATTGCTGACAGCATGCAGAATCCATCAAGCTATAATTAACACGCTACTATTATTCTAATTGCCTCACTCAAGCTTCTGTGTTTTTTAATTGTAGAGCAATTTGCCAATAGAGAATTTAATTGCAATACATATTTTATACATTTTGGGACAAAGTACCATTATTTCCACTTCAGCAAAAATGTTCTTCAGTTTTTAATAGCTTGCTTTATTCTTTTCTAGGATTTTTTTTTGCCCAATAAAGGAATTTGATTGCAACCTCTTGTGAAATTAGTAATGATATAATATACAGGAGTGCCTGGAGGCTTCAGTTTGGATCATGACTCTATTAAGTTAGGAACTGTACATACATGTAGCAAGACACAGCCCTGAGGAGCTTGAAATCTAAACAGAGAAGACAAACTGAGGTGAGAACAGAAGTATTATCCCTCTTTTCCAGCTGGGGAACCGGAGCCCCAGATGACTCACCTTAGGCGACCCGGCGCACCTGAGGCACAGCCAGGAACTCACACGAGCCCTGAACACAGGGCACCCTTCGGTTTTAACATGACCTTATTTTCTGTCTCCTGCTTCCTGCAAAAGTATATCCCTGTAATTTGATTTACAAGCTAGACCTTCTAAATAACTTTTAACCATCGAGGTTCTACAGTCACTTTTCATGAATGCCTCCAGAGCAAGACCCAGCGCTGAGCAGAAGCCCTGGTGAGGCTGCGGAGTACCCCAGCAGATGTGACACGCTGGATGGATGACGGTCGCAATCCTGCCAGGCTTTGTAAGGGATGTGTCTGACTTGTCCTGGGCAGGCTGAAGACTGGAGGCAGTGAAATAGAAAAGGAGCGACTTTAGCTCACGTTGACCTTCCTTGTTTTTGACCAATTTTCCTTCACTCCAGCTTGGCTCTTCTACCTGCAGGGCCACAAAGCTCTCTGTAACAAAATCCGTCTTCTTCTAATAATGGTCATGATGGCTTTCTACCCAACACTGATGGTGCTGAGGTTTGTAAAACATCCGAAACCTGTGGCTACAATCCCTTATATTGTCACCCTGGTGCACTGATGTGTCAATCAATATTATTATGGTGACAAATGCTTAGAAAGGTTACGGGAAGTGTGTTGTGGGGACCGTACAAGATCACAGTGATTATTCAGCACAGCTAACAGTGGTCTTTGGTATCAGCTGCTCATGGCAAGCTGCATGGTTTGACTCCAGGCATCCAAGTTGCGAGAGATGGTTTCTCTGGTATGACCAGATCAACCAAAGCATCAGCATTCCAGAGGTTTATTAGTTGATCTGGTTACACCAGATCTGCAAGGACAATTTTATGGCATCTTGCCACCCAAAGCCGGTCTCTGTCTCTCTTGGTTCCCAACCCTGCTCCTCAGAGCTCGTTTTGTTGGAACAACCTGTGAGATGTATGACGTGATCCAAAAGTGCCTGGCAGCAATGACTAACGATAACATCACTTCTCACTGCTGTAATGGGTGAAGCCGATTCAGCTTAGCAGGAGGCAGCATATGACAGTGAGAACTAAAGGAAGAGATGATCAAGTCAAGCTTCAGTATAGGGTCACTCACAGCGCTGACATAAAAGTTTAGCTTGGCCTCAAACTCCGAAGTTTGCCTTGCAATGACATGTAAGCCTTTTCTTCTCTTAAAATCAGAGACCAGTGCTTGAACTCTGGTCCTCCAGGAACATAAAGTCTTTGATCAAGACCAGATCATGCTTCGTTAATGTGAAAGTTCACTCAAGTAGCTGCTGTCATTTCATTTTTCACAGGCAATGAGTTAAATCGCTTTCCCAGCCTGGGACCAGCACAGGCAGTTAGCAAAAGATGGTGCAAATAAATACATCCAATTAACTAAATCCATGTTCTGTCACAATGTTGCCACCTCTGATCCTTTTTTTTTTCCCCTCCCAAAGGAGTTGTTTTAAAACTTTTGTATAAATATGTTTATTTATCTCCTTAAATCTACTTAAAAGTAGATTGTCAGAAAAACACGAGAGTGATTTACTCTCAAAACAGAAGGGGGATAGAAAGCGGAGTGTTAGCACTAGAATATTGCCTGCCATTTGGATGGGCAAAATACATGATAAGAGAGAGGGTTTGGGTGTAAACCTGTGGTCCTCAAACCTGGAGTTTACACTCGATTGCTTAAAAGCATGTTTTTGTAGACAAGGCCATGGACTAACTCCAAGAGCAGGAAGAAAGCTGATAGACCTGAAGTCTGAACACTGTCTGCTTGGATCACACATTTCAGCATGACATTACTCTCCCCTAATCACGCTCAAGTTCCAAAATCCAGAAATTTCCCCAAGCCCAGGGAGATATCTGGCCCTGCGCGCGAGCTGGCAGGTATCAGGGTTTGCTTTTCAGATCTCAGCTTGGACTCAGATCTGTGCCGAGCCTCTGACAGCAAGAGCAGAGCTGGAGACACAGCTATTCCCGACAGTGACTAGCGCTAATAGTGTTTATGCTGTGAAGAGCTCTATTAACTGGCGTAATAACTATAATTATATGGTGTAACTTCTTTTCGTTGCGTTCACCTCTAGGCTGGGATGGAAGCGTGAAGTTCTTGCAGCCCCAGAGGAATGTGTTAGATGAAATCATGCAAGTGGAGCAAAGAAGCTGGAATCCAGATACAGCTAAAATAGGAGCCACCTGCCCCTGCTTGGAGAATAAGTGAAAAAGGTTTAGAAATACAGAGGAGGAACTTAACTTCTCTTTCAGATAGGGAGGCTTTAAATCGAGACTATTTCTTCACTCTCGACAAGCCTCCTCTAGAAAGGGCAAAAGAGTTCAGGTGCATCTGAAAAACAGTAAATGCTTTATTTTACCGCAAACCCTTGCCTCAATGTAAGGGGGAAAATGAGCCACCAGCTTGCTTAATAAAAGTAACAGGCTGCAAAGCGTTTCCAAAGTAAAGCTTGTATTTCCTTGCTGATGGCTACTCACTTCCAGTGACTTTCACAGCAAATGAAGGTAACTCACCCACCCCCTCCCCAAAACAACCCACACCTCTCTGTGGGCTCAGAAAGTTGATACGGAAAAACCCAAATGGAGTGAGTGCAGGGTGCCCTCTCAAAAAGCTGTCAAGCTGAGTATTTATTTAATAGCTCGCTGTCAAGACTTTACACTACAGATGAAGGGCGCCATCAGCAAGGGTGGTCTATGTCTGGCAGTATTTTCAAGGCCAGTTTAGCTTAAAGTTGCACAAGTTACGGCTGTTCTCAAAGGTCCAGATCCCATATAACAATTAAAGGAATATGATTGCAGAATGACCACAGCAGCCAGATTTTGGAAGGATCTGGCAAGCAAGCGCTGCCTTGCAGGTCAGAGCTAGTTTTTTCCAACTGTTGTACTCAATTTTTATCCATACTGGAAATGGGGCAAGATACCTTGTGACAACTTTTATTGGTACTCAGTCACTGCCTTTGTGATTACCATGGGCTATTACTACCAAACTGCCTCTTGTTGCTTCATCTGGCTGGAAGATATTAGGATTTGTCCGCTGCTTCATTATACTTTGATCCCTTGTTTAGAAAAGAAATCTGTTTCCTTGCTATTCAGTGCCTCGTTCTTGGCTAAGGACTGAATTGCAGGCTGATATTTCTGCTTGGCCCTTGAAGCCAACTATTAACCACACTTCTTGTCCTGCTGGTACCACCCAGGAGTGCATCAATAGTGCAATAGAAATGGCACAGCATCATTATATGAAGAACAAAATATGTGGCAGGGCCCTGCTGTGGCTTAGAGGCTCTGAGAAGAATCTCTCAAAATATCTTAGACATCTGCCATGTGTAAAATCTCATGATTGTTCTTCAAATTCTTCTGTGGATACATCAGCTTCTCTCCCCGTCTCCCCCTGCTAATGCATGTGCTTCTTACCAGCAGTGTGTGACACAAGGGCTGTTTTCCTCCACAATTATTCTACTTATTCAGTACCTGAAGTCATTATCCTCCATTTTGAGACACCCTAAATCACTTCCATAGTGCACAGTTGGGATGACACGAAGGATTATAACTTCATGTGGGAATAAGGAGGAGCAGATGAAGACTTAATAGACACAGATCCTGGTTTATACCAATGCCATAACTAATTAGAAACAGGGGGTAAACAAGTAGATGGGAACTGTCTCAAAACTCTCTCAGAGTTTGCCATGGCATATGGGTGAGTCTCTAGCATCATCACACCAGCATTGCAGTAGTTGGACAACTTTGTCCACAGATACAGTGGTGGATGTTTGAGATTTGTATAAGCTCTGCGTGTCTCCAGTGAGACCCACTTCTCACACATCTTCTTCATCTCCCCACAAGATGTGAGCGACCATGGGAAGTTGCAGGGATGCATAATGAGTGTTTCTGTTCTGTCCCAGGAGGATTATATTCCTTTTGCCTTTGAGATGAGTTTTCCATCAACTTCGTGGTAAGACACACTGTAATGTAAGAGTTCATGCAGAAGTAATGAGGTTGAATCCATTACCAACTTGTGATCTGGAGGCAGCACCATGTGAAGTGGCACAAGACGCCTCATGTGCCCTGCCACCCAACTTTAAAAAAAAACAACCTCAAAACCCCGCCAAAACCAACAAAACCCCTTTCCCAGTACGATGTAATTTGTCTCTTGGATTAAAGGAAACTACATAGAGCTTTTAGCCACACAACTGTGCTGCTCCAGAGAGGAGCTAAATTCAACCAGGATTTCTTTTTGCTCTTTAGCTTCCATATTTTTCTCCAAGACGGCTAAATTACTCCCCTTCCATCCCAATTGGCCAGAGCCTCTTTGTTCTGGTTACCCTGGGCTATAGCACCATCTATTCTGTTTTGGAAGATCCATAACCAGGCACCTTGAAGGTAAGGCCATATCTACCAGGTACCTCCGCCTCCTCACCCTGCTAAGGCAACATGCAACATCATCTGCTCTCATGGCACTGAGAGTGGGGTCTTGTTGAGGACAACTTAGAGAACAGGCAATGTCCACCGGAAAGGCCAGATGGGAAGGTGGGAGGCAAAAAAAGGAAAAAAAATACAACTCCTGCCTCCTGCTTGAAGAGGTTTTTGCAGTCACTGAACCCAGCTGGCAGCGATGCCATAAATAGCCACATCCCCTGGGCACGGGCTCACTGCTCGCTGACATGGGCAAGCACAGGCTTGCTGAGAGGAGGAAGGGGAGCTGAGCTCCTTCCCTTCCACTCCATCAGCACCATCTGATGAGACACAAGACCTGGGCTGTGAAACCCCTCCCTTTGAACCAGGGCTGTCTGCAGTAGAGGTACAGTCTGCTCTCCCCAGCATTTACGGGGTGTTTGGGGTGTCTGTGTGCTGTGGCTCCCTGGCTTTTCCAGATGGGCTACACCTGCAGGGAGAAAATCAGCTGCAAGTTATCAACTGCTAATCTCACATCCCAGGCACTGTGTACACTGCCCCTGAGCTTTTATCCTTCAGGAGATCTTCGAGGGTGAAACGGCAGGCAATGGATGCTATTTTTTTATATGATGACCTTGCTAGCTGTTTTGCTAGAAATACCAGGGCTGTGCTTCAGATGACTTCTTGTCCCTGGTTCTAGGACTCGTCCTTGTTTCAGGCAGAAGGGAATCCCTCTGGGGTGTGTTGGATGCTTTTGAGTGCGTGGTGGGGCCTCGTGACACTTGGAATATCTGTGGTGGTCCCAAGCTACAACGTGAGGGGGTAAGTCAGTGAGAATTCCTTCTTTTGTGAAAGGATATTTATCAAGTACTGTTTTGTTTTGTTCACCTCCCACGGTGACCAGTAATGGGTGGATGATTCTCTCTGGGCTACTGCATTGTTTGAACTGGTGTCTCTGTGCAAGGTGTTTCCTTGAGACGTCAGATACCTTCTCTGGTGCCTGGTCTTGGACATGTTCAGGAGGGGTTTCTGGTTCCAATGTCCGGGGTGTTTTCAGTTGCTTCCCATAAGGACTGATGGTTTCCCTTGGCTCTTTGGCTGATGGCTTTGAGACTGGAGCAGTAGTTCTCTTAAACGTCGTCCTTTAGCAGCTGGGCAGAAGGCAAATGGGCAGAAGGCAATATAGACAGGAGGTCTATAAGTACCACCATGCATATAGGTAATACAAAGCTTAGACTGGCTTGTCTCAGGTACCCAGATTGCATAGGTTTCGACAGCTTCCTTATGCATGGCAGCCTGCAGGTGATTAGAATCCTCTAATAGATCATCCATAATTTAATAAAAGTTAGCTCACTGTATTAATGTAAGGCAACACGTTGGAAAAAGTCATTAATCATAGCAAGTCTTGATGGCTGCTGAGTCCGCACCTGTGAAGCTGGAGCCTTGGGAAATAGTATTTTGAGCAATCTGCATGGCTTTGACAGAATGCCTGTAAGTTTTTCCCATTACATCATTACTGGGGCCAACACAAAGGCTATCTGGGTTGCTCAAGGAAGTGTATTGTGGAAAACAATCCTACTTTGATGACTGATCCAGGCATTTATTTAGGCAAAGCAGAAGCAGTTGCATTGGCTCATTTGATCTGCGCTGTTAATAGGAGACAGCTCAGTGCATGCTTTTGTTATACTTGCTCTTGCTTGCATAAGTTCTTGAGATATTTTTTTTAATGAACAAAACTGTCTATCCCTTCACGTGGCGATCGTGCCAGTGTCACAATCTTAATTATCACTCAAATTTTCCAGATGTTTTTTTTTTCCAAAATCTGCCTCAGAAGAATTTACCCAGGTTTAAGAAAGTCACTCAATATAGTACTGTACAGCATAAAAAGCGTATGTACACAGCAAGAAAAAAAAAAGGATGGGGTGCAATGCGTGTAGGCACGGGGTAAAAATGAAACAGCTACTTGATTTCTAGTTGTGTGAGTTGCTTTTGTACTGGGAAAAATGTCAGTTGCAGTCTGTATCTTTTTGCAGCAAGGATGCAAAAGTTATTGTTTCCCTGAAAGGGAAGGAAATCTGTTACACGAATCAGACTGATCTCTGGGGCTGTAGTTGGAGCACCTTGCAAACCATTTACTTTTTTAACATTCATTTTCTGTTAACATTTCTCATATGTTAGTGCCTGTTATTAAAGGCTTGATAAATGGCTTGAGTGAAAGACTTGCAGAAATGGCCAATTCACCTCTTTGGTATCAGACTTTCAAACTTTCTGTGCTCTTTATCTACATATTCATTAAATAAAGATAAACTGACCTTCTGAAAAAGTAAGTAGGGCTTTCAACAATGTAGTAACTGAAAATAAAAGGTGAAACTTGGTGGGGGAAGCTGACAAACAGGGGTTGTGTTCTTCTCGGGTCTACGTATGTGCTAAAACACAGTGTTACCGCAGAATTTTTCTACATCATAGCAGTTTATATCCTGTTTTAGGTCTCTTCTAAGGCTTAATATTTGTGACCCCCAAAGCTGTGGGAAAGGAATGGGTTTTCAGCTGTACCTTACTGGTGAGAAAGCCCACGGTAACTAGCAGAGCATCACTGAGCAGAATTGCAAGAACATACCAGTGGGGGGAAATCTGCTCCACCCTCTGCTAAGGTAAAGCCACTGGCAATAAATCTTTCCTCCTAAGCCAGTCCTTCAAAGATGCAGCAAGACTTGGCCATAAACATTTTTTGCATAAAAAATAGCAAACTGGATGTCCGACTTTACACTCGCAGCTCTGATGGGAGCTGGTTCTGTTAATTCTCTTCCTGCAACAGGTCAAAGAAGCAGTGGGCACCGAAGCCTTTCGGGTAAAGTTTCCAAAAACCAGGACGGCAGACCCCCAGCACACCTTCCCAGAGCATCTCTCCAGCCACGACAGCCGATGGGCTCTTTTGCACGCCTCTTCTCCTAAAACACCGCAAACTGTAGCGGAGAGGACTGTAAAACTGGTGTCCAGACAGCTGGAACTCACGTCTTGTGTGATAATGGAGCGTGCAGACTTGCACTGCTGTGGATTTGATCCAAACTGACTGTCTAGCTTGTGAGGAGGCTGAAGAAGCCCATGGGGGGAGTCTCCTCGACGGCATCCTTCAGCAGAACAGTCTTTCCCATCCGCTGCCCTTAGCTGCTAGACCATATGTCTGCTTTGTGGTCTCTGGATTTGGCTAAGAATGGCACATCACCGTTTCTTCCTGGTTCTTGGAATTAATTTTCTACAAATGTTATAGGGTGTATCATTATTTTTTTTTTTTTCAAAAGGGGTTTTTAACTAGTTTTACAATGACCTCAAAAGCTTGCTTTGGTATGAAGATAGAGGAAGGCAGAGCGGCATGCGTGCCTGTGTATCGCTTGCACTCACCGGACCCTGCAGCTACTGATTCCTTCTTTTTCAGGCAGCTCAGCACAGGCAGCTGAGAGCGTGACAATAGCGTTTGGATATCATCCCGCTTCCACCCCCCTTTAAACCTGAGTGTTGTCTTCCAGGTGTTACAGACGTTTTTGAAGTCAAAACACTTGCCAACTCCAATTAAACTTGTGGTTTGCAGACAAATTGGGAGCCGGCCGGAGAGGAAGCTGGCGGGTGAACAGCTTTGTACATGTACCGGGCTCCAGGACAGCGAGGTTTCCATAGGTTTTGTGCAAACAGGGAGTAGGGCAGGGAAGAGATGGTCCGTGCTTTGCCTCTAGTAAAGAAGGCATAAATGCAGCGCTGCGTTGTGTCTGCAGTGAAGGACTCCACGAGAGCAGGGACGTGCTTTGGTGAGGTAGGGTGAACTCCTGTTAGAGGTTGTAAAATTGGAGAATTCGGATTTCATTTGTTCAGCTCGCGGTCCAAAAGCACAAGCTGAATGACACCTCCCTGGGTGTTCTGCCACCGTCCCTGTGGTGGGCTGGAATTAGGATTTGCATGAGCGCAGTCTGCTCATCTTCTGGGGTACCTCTATGTTCTCCTTCCTTCCTTCCTTCTCTGTTTTGGCTGCTTCAGTCACCGATCCTTCCTTCTCCCTGGTTGAGTTCTGTACTCCTACCTTATTCTTTGCAGGACCTGGTCAGAAGAAGGCTCATTTACTCTCACCTCTTTGCAAATGATTTCTGGGCATTTGAGGTCTCTATTCATGCAAAGCCCTTCCTCAAGCTAAGAGGCAGCTTGAGGCTGTTTGTAATGCATTTCTTTTAAACAGAGCGGGAAACAGCTTTCTCAAACTAGGAATATTTTAGAGACCTTTGAACAATGTAGTTCTTGGATTGTGCAGTGACCAAGTTCAGACATTTGGGTTTTGTTTGGGGGTAAGGGGAGAGGTTATTTTGATCCTTTTTCTACTTGCAACTTTGGGAATGGATGCATTTTGAACAGCAACATAAAAAAGGACCTTCAATTTTGGCGCTCGCCTGAAATGGGACACTTCTCCTGGATTTAAAAAACGGGTCAAAATGGCCTCAAATCTAAACATTTCCTGAAAAAAAAAAAAAGTGTGTTTTGACTTTTTTTTTTTCTGTGGGAAAATATTGTATAGTGAGGAAACTGCTCATCAGTTCCAGTATTTGATACTATTGGAGAGGTCTTTTACGGCTTAAAAAAAAACACTGGGTGGGTTTTTTCTTTTTTTTGCATCCACTCTACCAGCCAAAGTGGAATCTGAGAGCAAAATTGGACACAAAACCAGGAGGCAACAGATCTTACTAGGTTGGAGGTGACTTTTGCAGTGCATCTCGCTGTCCTGTTTTAGTGATCTTTCCAACCCGGCTGTCTGCTTTGCAAAGGCATCCACAGATAACGTGTCCCTGGTGTTACAATGATGTTTCTCCCCAGCATCCTGCTGGTTCAGCTCCTGGGGATTTCCAGCCCTCTTGCTGAAGTTACTTGCTGTTCTCTGCCTGAAGGCACTACAGCCATCTCCCAAAATGTCTGCATGCCCTTGCCATGGCCTTGTGCCATACCCTTCTGGATTCTGCTTGCTGCACCCTGTCTACCAGGCATCATTTTCATTTATTGCCCCTACTACACCCATAAAAGCTCCACACTGGTGTTTCTGAAAACCCAAGGATAAGCTGTGCTACGGCAGATGAAGAGCACTTGATCGCTGATGTGAACGTGAGCATAAAGAGGATTGTGGAATAGAGCCAAATGACTTTCTACTGCAAGGGTAGGATTTTAGAAAGGTATCTTGTACATCCCTTGTAGGAAGCATCTTTGGTCCCAGGCACCATTGAGGTGTTTTGGAGGGCAAAGCTGGGGAACTGGAGACCCCCCAGGGAGATCTGTGGCTCTTTGGTGGCTGGAAACGAGCCCTCGTCTGCCATCCTTCCCACCAGTGAGACCTGTGATGTGCCATCCCCAGTGTTGGTGGCCACATGCTGTCCTGGGTGGGCCAGGCAGCATCTGAGTTTCCAAAATCAGCTGCTTTGAGTAGTCCCTAACCTCTTGTCCTGTAAGCAAGAGCCGTGTCTGAGCCATTTACCCACCACCCCAAGAAGGAGGTGCGGGTCTCCATGGGGTGAGACTTTTGCCTCCTGGAAGCATCTCTTTTCTCCTCCAGCCTTCTTCCTGACCACGTTTCTGTTTTTCCTCTTGACTGTTTCTCCATCCTCCACCTCCCCCTCACCTCCATCTGGTTTCTATCTGGACTAAACAGATGTTTTTCCACTTCTTAAATGTCCTGTGCGCTCACCTCGCCGATGTCTAACAGTGATTGCTCATTCTTCTTTCCCCAGGTGTAAAACTTGAAAAACTGGAGAGGCTGGGGGAGGACCAGCTTCTCATAGCACCTTTATGTGCATTTACTGCTGGACGGAGGGATCAGGGAAACCTCTCTAATTATTCACCTTGCAGCCTAGAACCTTGTTACTCCCTCCAGGTGCCCTTTCCATTGGCAGTGTATACAGAGGATCAGCCCTGTGATTTATGCCAGGGCAGTGTGTATAATATTCTCACTTTCATGTTATAAATGTTTAACAAATCCATAAGGTATCAAAAGAACTTGCAGAGGAGATTTGCTAAGAAGGGCTTGTGGATAAACCTTTCGGACTTGGCTGGAAAGCAGACATATACAGTTTATTGCTTCCCCCTGCTGCGGAGTGACAATAGGTTAATTGTAGATTTTTCCTTAAAATAAAAGTGCCTCGCTTGGCAATTCAATCAAGTGGTATCTGTCATGCGGAGGTCCTGTGAAGGATTTATTCCCATTTTAAGTAATGTTTCGGAGGTGCTTGCTCCATATGGAATACATTAGATAGACAGCGGCAAGGTTTGCTGGCATGTTCGCGGGGCTGGGGAAGGTACGTGTCCTGTGGGCACTGGGGCTCGGCAGCGGGGATCTTCTTCTGCAGTTCAGCGGGAATCTGGTTTCCCATTGCCCTCTTTCTCTCCTTTTCCCCTTCCACGGCTCTGAAGGTCTCTGAGGGAGGGTTTTCCCAGCCTTCCCCTTGGAGGGACTGGGAGCGTCACGGCAGAGGGGTCCCTGCCCATGGCCAAGTACCTGGTGGGAGAAGGACCCCATCTCCTTGTCCACCAGAGCAGGAAGCCGTGGGCTCTCCCAGTGAGCGTAGGGCAGAGATCCTGGTGCAGATCCCGGCTCAGGTCCTTGGGGCAGTGTCAGTCCAGCAGTCCCCAGGGCTTGCTGGGGTTGCAGAGATGCTTTGAGCTGCTTTGGGTCTCAGAACTGGTGGCAACAACTGCCGGTGGCTCTTTCTGGTCTGGGCAGGGGGGACTGAGGATGGAGCCGAGGTGAACAATCACTTCCTCCCCAGAAAAAAAACAACTCCCTTCTGTGATGGCAAGTGCCTGCTGTGTTTGGACCCGGGTGCTGCAGCCTTCTGCTGCCGGGAGCTGCCGGCTGATGGGGAGGTGGGTGCTGGCCCCCGGCCTCCGGGGCGGCCCTTGCTGCTTTGCTTTAGGTTTTGGAAACTGTCCTCCTTAGAGACCATATCTGCGAGCGCTGGCATTTTCCACGCTGCCTGCCAAGGGGGGCTGTGCAGTGCGGATTAGCGAGCGCACGCGTGTGTTTTCTCGCACGGGGCTGCAGTGCTCGCTGGAGCACAGCCTGCTCTCCTGGGGGATTTGGCTTCTGTCACGCACCAGCCCTCGGGACTGGGGCACCCACGTTAGTGCTCTGCGGGTGCCCCCCTGCAAAAGACACTTTGCTTTGCTGCAAACGAGCCGGGAGGAGTGCTCGCGGTGCGCTCGGGCGCTGGTGAGGAGGGGGAATGGCTTCTGCTGTGAATTTGCTCTCATTGATGCCCGCTGTAACATCTGTGGTCAGATGAAGGCACCTGCACCGTTAGAGGGGCCTGGAGAAAATGATGAACTGCATGGAGTAAAAACCCAACCAAACGAAAAGCAATCACCTGAACGACTTGAGGCCATTTTAATCTAGATCTATCTGTTACTACAGCCGTAGCTCTGCAGCACCCACACCTCGGCACTGCCTCACCATGCTGTCTCTGGCCACGAAGCCTGCAGGTCTCCTGCTCCCCAGGACTGTGGGCATCGGCACACACTCCCCTCAATTGTTGCCCCTCCCAGAAGGAGCAAAAATGTCCCCGTGTGCAACAGAGGAAACTCCATAATATGGGGGCAGAAGGAAGAGAGCCAAAAGTAGGGTTTCGGTTGCTTTTATGAAAGTACACTGTAATGACAGGGAAAAACCGTCCCCTTTGTTGGCCAGGGACAGCTGGGTCTCTGTTAGGGCACCGCACCAGTGTAAGGTCTCTTTGGAGATGGGACCCTTCTCTGGGTGAAGTCAGTGGCCATTGGCAGCAGTGCTGGTGCTGTGTGACATCGTCACTGTCAATGGCAGAAAAGAAGTTTGTTTTTTCACAAAACATATTTCCCTAAACTTTCTGACCTTGAAGTTTTCAGCCAGAGCTTTGGTATTTCATGTTCCCCAACGCAGTGAAAGACGAAACTCGGTGTGGAGCGGACGGGGTGCAGCAGGCGCGTTACTAATGGGATGTGGAAGTGCCATATGGTCCTGAAAAATCACTGTCAGTGAGACAACGTTGAGGAGCACCCCCTCGGAGGGGAAGGGGGGGGAGAGGCAATTAATCATCCTCACCTCCTAATAAGTATGTGAGCTCTCATACCAACCAGCGCTCTTGTTGGAAGAGGAAAACTTCAAAGCACGCAGTGCCCCGTAGCCCAGCCGATGCACAGGGCGTTGCTGAGCAGAGGCTGCACCCCGCTGCGTTACAGTATGTGCATCTGAAAGCAGCGAGAACCAGTGACAAACGTGACAGGGGCAGCTGTAAATGCTCCCTTGGGACAGGGATACTGTGTTTTACAGTGCTTCACCTGGGGCGTGCGTCTCGCGGCATCACCAGCTCATCCCCGACACCGGTCGCTGTGTCTGTGGGGCCACTGAGGGAAGGGCGCTCCTGGGGGGCGTTCCAGCTGGAGAGCTTTTATTTCTCTTCAAATGGTCTGCAAAGCAAGGAGGACTTAACCCTTGTGAGCACTTAACTGCATTGGCCTCACGGGGCCCAAGTCCCCGTCGGATCAGCTGTGCGAGCGCGATGCTTAATATGTCCCTGAAGCCACCGGCTGCCTTCCCACTGCTGGAAAAGCAGCAGCTCCTTGTTCTTTTATCTTTAAGCTCTGGCTGGCTGAAGTTGAAAGTGGTATTGGGGGAAAAACTGTTTATTCAGGCTTTTCTTACTTTAACAGACTTCCCTTTGTCCTAAGCACCTCTATTTCACACATTTCCCACATTTCCCTTTGCGGCGGAGTCTGCAGTACCGTCCTCTGGCCACAGACAGGCTCATACAACCCTTTCCGCTGCTTTAATTGTAAACTTGGTGTGACGCTGGAAAAGTCCTGAGCAAATCGTGCTTCAGCGCGTCCCTCCTTCCATTGACCATGGATAAAATAATACTTCCAAATCTCATAGCACTTCATAAATACCTCTGCCTGTGTAGAGAGCAGTAGGCGTTTTCCAGAGCCCTGTTTTCTGGGCCCCGGAGATTTTGAATATTTATTGGGAAGCTGCAGCTGGATCTGTCGCTACCCGCAGTGCCAGTGGTTGCTGTTTGCTGGGGTTCAGGGGTGAGGGCAGTGGCTTGCTTGGGGCAAGCCTGTGACTTCCAGAGGAGTTTATACATCCAAGTCCGTTATCTCTGGAGCAGAAAGATTTGTCTCTCGCTGGTACTGCTGGTGAGGAGGCAGCCAGCAGGGTGCACAGCGATGCTGGTGCTGTAGGTGGATGGGCAGCTCCTATGCAAATGTAACTGGGTGACGAATGGTAGTGCTGGGGCAGGTATGACAGCGGAATAAGCCCTTCATATGCCTCTGGGAGCCTTTTCTCTGCTTTCTGCTGAGACGGCGTCTCTGACAAGGGCCACGGGAGCAGCTTCCAGTTTGTCCTTCTCCCATCCCTGTCGATGTGCCCATCCCAGTGTGGGCAGCCCAGTACTGACACTGCTGCCAACACCGCTGCCGCAGCACTTCACGTGAGGTATCCAGAATAAAGAAAGTCAAACCAAACTGTCCTTGGCTCATGCTTAGCTCTGCTTAAGCGAACAGGCTTTGCAAATTCTGTGCTTGGAACAAGCTTACACTTGTATTTCCACATGCAGCATTGTCCCGAACTGTAACATAAAGCAGATCCCGCAGAGGCTTGTGTGTGGGAAGACCTCTGCCCAGGCAGAGATCAGCCACCAGCATCCTCCTCATGGTAGTGTTATCTGGGTACAAAGTCCCTTTGCAGAATAGCGTGGTGGAGACCTGGCGGTGAACCTGTGTGACTTGTTGCTTAACCATAAAAACTGATGCCCAGTCTGGGCTATGGGTTTTGCTGGGATTTTTTCAGGTGTCTGAGCCTGAAAGTGTGTGTGTGTGCATGTTCTTTTCCTTCTTATCCGTTGTCAGCCCAAAAAGGCAATTTCCTTTTCTGACAAACTTTGCCACTCTCCTGTGCCCAGGAAGGCAGCACTGCTCTTCCAGCAGCATCGCAAAATCGATGGCTTTGATTTCCTATATCCACCCTGGTGTATCTGTGGGGAGAAAAACATCTGCCTGATGAGCAAAATCATGTCATCAGTCACAGGGAGGGCCCAAGAGCAGCCAAGCTGGAAATGACTGATGCTCTACATGGTATTGGAGACCTCCCGCTCGCTGCGGATAGGGACTCGCGGGACTTGGCTGAGCGCGCAGGGTTTCAGTTGGGAACGAGCAGCAGCAGTTATATATCCGGTAATCTCTGGCAATGCACCGTATCCTAAAAATGTTGTTTCATTAAAGCTGCTTTCTGAAGCAGCTCTTGTGTCCCAGCGAGGGGAGGTAGGCCACCGAACCAGCTGTGGGGTTTTTTTTGCTAGTTTGCTATACTGGAGTTTTAAACTCTGCTGCTCAGTTTGCCAACTGCTGTTCTTTCTGATGCTACCCAGTTGTTTTGCATGGCCTTGAAGTGGTTTCCCAGCTATTTGAACTCCCTAAATGACAATGCTTCATTATTGTCTGATGGAGAAGTGGAATCTTCTGTTTATATGTAAAGGTTCCCCTCCTTCCCCCCACCTCCCTCAACATATGCAAAGGCACTGCAGAAACTGGAACCAGATAAAAAGAAGAAAACAGGCTTTTAAAGCAAGTTCTGAAGTGTAAAGATGTGAAGGCCACTTAGAAATCATTGCCTTGCGCTTTCTCCCACACTGTGATTCATTTGGTCCAATCCATCATTGATTCAACATGCTCATCCGCCAGAGCCTTCAAAGACAACTGTGCATCTGCTTTAGCCATTCATCAACGAGGAGCACAAAAGAGAGGGGCAAAGGAAAATGTATTGCCAGCTCCCTTTGGTGCTGTTTAATGGGTGTGAAAAAAAGGACAGTGGAGAAGCTTGGTTAATGAAAGCCAGGACGGCCGAGGAAGTGCCCCTGGGACATATATTTTTCAGCCCAGGTACGGACTTCGCTAAATTTGATTCTGCAGAGGAACTTCAAACGCAGAGCAGGAGAGCCAAAATGAGGTCAACATGCAAAAGCGTAATCCAGTGCAGGTGGATGCTCTCGCCCTCTGGCTTTGCGCGGACACCGAGGGGAGAGAGGCTGTGGACCACGCAGCCCCATTGTGTCTCTCATTTCCCTGACAAGCGACAAAGTATTTTCAGGGAGATGATGCTCTGCTGCTCCAGAGAGCTCCTGTGGCACGATCCCTAAAGAGATGGCCTCATGTGCATTTTCTTCAATTAAAAAAAAATCATGCAGCAAAATGCAAAGATTAGCCCTGCCTTTCAGGGCTGCTCATTCAGCTGCAGTCCAGCCTGCAAATCCCTTATCTCGTACCTCTGCCAAACGGCGAGTCCCTGCAGCATGGTCCTCTGCTGCCCAGGAGTCACCGGACCAAGCCCAGCTGCGTTGACTCAGATGTCAAGCTGCGTGCACGTAGCCCCAGTGCATGGACCTGCTGCGAGTGCACGGAGTACCTGAGCTCGCTGGCTCCGTGCTAGCACAGGCATCTGCTCTGGGCTCCACTCTGCAGGGGACATGTATGGCTGAGCAACCCCCCAAGCAGCAGCACCACCTCTGACCAACCCAATGTGGCAGCAAACCCAAGTTCGTGATGAGCTCCAGGGAAAGTCTCTTGTCTTAACACAACCTGGATGGTATTTTGTTGAGGTTGCTGGGCTTGTTCCTCATGTCATCTGTGACCCTGCTGAGCTATCTAGTGATGAAGTGAGGGTTGTTTTACCTCATGTGTTTCTATTTATTTTCTTGCCTTCTCACATTGTCTTTCTCCGGGCCCTTCTTCGCCCCCCATGGTCCTTCTTCCTTCCGTCTGTCCCTCCTTCTCATGCATGCTTCCCCATGTGGAATGGAAGAGAAGGAAAGAGATGAACTTTTTTTTAGGAATAGGTTTGACACTTGTTTTCTCACCGTAAAAAACTGAGAATGATGGAGGGGAAATAGGTTTTTTGCAATTCTTTATGTTTGTAGGAAAGAATAAAAGGAAAAATGAGACGATAATCTGTGGGAGTATCACGCCATCTGACTGCACAGCCCCATGACTCTCCAAACACGTGTTCAAATGATGCCAGTGGACAACACTGAGTGGGACAATAGGAGAAGAGACATGGTCTCCACCTCTCCTCTTCCCAAGCGGAATCACGCCTGTGTAGGTGGGAGGTGGTGAGTGCTCAGGAGGGCCTTGGCGTTTCTGATGCTGAGGCCAGAGTGCCACCAGCTGCACAAGGAGGGTGAATTCTCAGATGACCTGTGTTGTCCTTGTGTAACATCTCATTTCCCAAAGGGACTTAGGTACTTGAGATGTGACTGTGCTCTCCTTGGCAAGGACAGGAGTTAATATTGACAGGATATTTTTATTTCTGGGCATCCTTGAAGCTCACTCCAAATTCCTGGGCCAGCTAACCCTCTGTTAGCAGAGAGATTATTTTTCCTTCTTTAGTGTGAGTTTATCTTGGTGGAGGAAGGTTGTTATGAGTTGCACAGAGGAAGGACACTCTGTACAATACCACAGGGAAGGCTCTTGGGCAACTTATTGGCTGGTATGGAGGATCAAGTGATAGAACATGTCTTGCAGTTAATTATCTCACTTTTGGGGGAGGTTGAGGCCTCCTCCTGTCTTCTCACGTGATATTATTTATCACTGATATTATGTTCTTTTCAATCAAAGATGCTTAGCCTGAAGTTCTGTGAAGACTGCTTCCAAGTAGTTGAGCAACAATTTGTTCTCGGAATAAACCAATTTGCAGCTGGGGCCTGAAATGCTTTGAAGAAGATGAGTTTATACTTGCAGGCATTCTGCTTTGTGCTTATCTTGATTTGGCCTTGCAGATCTTAGTCCAGATTTATAGCTGAGTGCAGTCTTTTCTTCAGCTTCAGGATGGGGAGGGAAAGCACGGCGCTTCCCAACAGCATGTGAATGGGTGAGCTCTTGTCCCAAGTCCTTCCCCTGTGAATTAAATAGAGCTTCTGGACTTGTGTAATGCACTGGCCGGTGCGTGCTCATTTGTGTCCTTCCCATACTGCAGGATATAGATGGAAGCTGGTATGAATTATTAATCTTTGTGCTTCAGTTCTGTAAAATGAGAGAGTTGGAGGTTACAACCTCCCTTGGAAAAGGTTGGAAACTCTGGACAAGAAGCCTGTAGAATTACTGTGAGTTGTTTCATTTTAGCGCATCTATCACAGAAGCCCTGCTATAGCTATATTTATGTGGTTCATCTTTCAGACCAACTGTATAGACTTTCTTTTCTTGGTCTGTGTGCTGCAGGTTGGGATCTGCTTTTCCTGGCTGTCTCTCCTTCAGCCTCCCTTATTAATGCCCTTGCTTTAACTTTTTGCTCTTGAATTCCCTCGATTTCAGTCAGTTCTGGAGCTTTAAAACTAAGGTCTGGGAGAATCCGGCTCATTTGCTTAAAGCCCAAATCAAATACAGCAACCCCTCTCAGCGAGTTCATCATTGTTACGGAAATACTATAAATCACTCTTGTGAGGTTTGAGTTTGCTAATGAAGAAAGCAGGACAATGTATGCTGCTAAATGAGCATACTCATGTTAAAAGGCTCTTGATGGGAATCTGGGGCAGTGAAGTCACATAGCCCTAGTCTGGGTGCGGTCAAAATTCTGAACAGACATCGGTTTTAGATAAAACAGTGTTTTAGCATTAGTGTGCTTTTATAGAAAGTTAGTAGCATAGATGTTGACCTTATGTTTGGCAAAAGTAGACTACCCAAAACATGTATGCAAGGCAGATGGGGAATGTGATTTAATTAAAAAAGAAAATATTATGATATTCTGAGAACAAAGTGGTAAAATCTTCTGGCTGTGCAGGAATTTCTTTTGAGAAATGGAAGGCACTGAAAGGCTGGACCGGGAGGGGACGGGGTCTGAAACATCCTTCCCCAGTAGGGAGGGAGAAGGACGATCGCGGGGTACGGGGCTGGCAGTGGGGTTATCAGTTACTCTCTGCAGCAGCGATGGCTGGAGAGCTTCCAAGCACATTTTTCCATAGGACGGTGCCAGCTCGCTGGAGCCGAGGCGCTTTGCAGAAGAGGGTTTGATTCCGGCGCGATAGGGGTGGTGGCTCCCTGCCCACCGGAGCCGGCTGCTGCTGGCAGCCCCCGACCCCCCCTGCGCTGCCCACCTGTGCCTGCGTCTGCCCCGGGGCTCCCCCCGAGCCCTCCGCGGGCCTTGTCAGAAGCCTTGCGCCGACTAAACCTCCAGGCACCAGGTGATGCAACGGGGAGGTGGGAGCCAAGCTCGGTTAACAGCAAAGTCCTTCACCCATCAGCGTTCCCGCGCATCTGGGTTTCCCTCTGGTCCCTCAGGGATGTTTAACATTGACCCGGAGCCTGGGATCACTGGCTCCTGGCTCCTCTGCTCTTCGCCAGGCAGGCGGTGAGGAGCGAAGCCCTTTGAAGCGCTGCTGCAGGCGGGCAGGTTTTCCGGACCGGGGAAGTCCCATGGGAGGACAGCTGTGGAGCCCTCACCCGGTGGGAACAACGTGACCCTGAATTCCTGTTGGGGAGGGAAAAGGCAAGAGAATCCTCGGCTTGTTCTCCCGATGTCTCGGAACTGCGCTCTGCTCGCTGCTGTACGTCTGCTCCTGCCCACCTTCACCTCATCCAAAGATGAGCCCGCAGCTGCTCCCCGGCCCCACGCGAGCCGGGGGGTTCAGCAAATGGGTCTATGTGGGGCAGCTGCAGGCCACGCTGGGCAAATAAACAGGGGCTTTCCTGAAGGGAGGGATTGCAGCTGCGGGGTCTTGCTCCACCGCGAATCCTCGCTGCCCACGATTGAAGCCTCCCCAGAGACTGGAGCAGATTGCTGAGTGGTCAGGGGTTCTGGAAACCGAGCGATTTAAGGGGCTCTTGTGTGGATTTAGGAGCATGCGGATAAACACCTGCTTCTGAAAATATATGCCCAGGGCACCAGTGGGGAAAGGACGTGGGAGAGTGTCCGGGATGCTGAGTAGGACTGGGGCTGCTGGGACAGAGTGGGGTCCCTGAGACAGAGGGGACTGGAGAGGGGACTGTCTTGGGTGCGGGTACAAGTGTGACCTCCTTGCCCAGGAGAGGGGATCTCTGGTGGATGACGGAGAGATGCCTTAGCTCAAGGAGGATCTCCCTCTCCACGGAGCTGCTCGTGTAAAGACATCAGCCCTGTTCACAGCATCAGCCTCTGGGCAGCAGAGTGGCTTCTGCCACAGGCT
>NW_009648041.1:3379995-3393217 GCF_000708025.1 Charadrius vociferus | reverse complement strand
TCCGATCCATCCTCCATTCCTGTCCCCAGGCAAAACCTGCAAGCCTTCTGCCCTGGCTCTGGGGGTCTGTGGGGACTGGGGCGAGCAGGTCTGGCTGCAGCCTTGAGGTCTTCATTTGTAAATAAGCACCTAGCTGCTATGGTAATGCTTATTTAATTTAGGCTAAGTATTTCTACAGCTGTTCTGGGGGAATCATGCTGCTTTATGTTAAATGCTAGTTCTTGACTGCTCACAGCTGCAGAAGTGTATCAGTCAGGCGCAGTCCGAAGGACAGGTTATGCTGTGTGGTACGGCACAGCCGTGCGGGCTGTCCCTGCTTTGGGGCTTCATGGAAAGTACCAGTTTCTCTCTGAGACCTCTTGGATGCAGCCTGCAGAAGACAGTGACCGGTACCTCTCTGTGCTAGCAAAGCAGGTCATAAGTTGTAGGTTACCTAAGGTATTTTTAAGAAAAATGATGCCAATCCACTTTTGGGACATAAATGTCTTTTAATTGTCTGCCCTCTGCCCCATGACGCCATGTCAGAATGCATGCTGGGTTTTCCTGCCTCGGTTATGAAAGGCTAGATCTCTCCTTGCTTCTTATCCAGGCTTTGAATGGGTGGGTCACAGAACAGTCAGGGTTGGAAGGGACCTCTGGAGATCACCCAGTCCAACCCGCTGCCAGAGCAGGGTCACCTACAGCAGTGGCACAGGATGGCATCCAGGCGGGTTTGGAATGTCTCCAGAGTGGGAGACTCCCCCACCTCTCTGGGCAGCCTGTGCCACTGCTCTGCCGCCCTCACAGCAGAGAAGGCCCTCCTCATGTTTAGAGGTCAAGGCGTAGAAACCAAGGGGACAGACACCAGGCATGTGGCACAGGTGCCCACGAGCCCAGGGGCTATGCGCTGTTGGTGGAGGCAGGTGGGTGGCAGTGAACTGCTGGGGATGGTCCTTGCCTTGGAGAAACCGTCAGGGCAGAGCTACTTCAAAGCAGACCACAGGAGCCCCTGTGCCATCCACCTCGTGCTCCTTCACTGCCCAATTCTTCTTCCTTAGAGGTGTCGGTACACACTGACCACAAAGACCCCGCAGATCCCCCTGCTCCATTCTGCAGCACACCTGAGCTATATTAGTCCCTCTGCAGCCAAAACCTCTCCCAGCCATGGGATCGATAGACTCCAAGGCTGAAACGCTGCCAAACCATCCTACTGTAGCAGGTGGGCCCTGCTGGCAGGGAGGAGCTGCATTGAGTGCTCACAGATCTCAGCCCTGGTTCCTCTGGTGCAATGAGCAGCTGGGAAGCTGCTGCCATTGCCCAAGTGTGACAAAAGTCTCCCTCCAGCCTCTCCTGGGCTCGGGTGGGTTGGAAAGCCCGGCTTGGCTTGTGCTGGGGCTGAAGACACTCTGCAAAAAGCAGATTTTTTAGGGCATGCTGGTCCGCAGTCAACTTCCTGTTGAGGATGGTGTTTTGGGGAGCAGCAGGGTGCTCTGCAGCTGGCAGCCCAGCCATGGTCCTAAGCGTGCCATGGACCTGAGGATGATGCTGGGTCCAACCATGCTGTGGACCCAGAAGCCCTGCAAGCTTTGTACCGCCTGAGATAATGCTGGGTCCAAGCGTGCCAGGGACCTGAGACGATGCTGGTCCAGGTCCCAGGCTGGGCCATGGTCTCAAGTGTGCCGCAGACCCAGCATCGTCTCAAGTGATGCAAACCTTGCAGAGCTGCTGGGTTCATGCCATGGCTGGATCCAGCATCGTCTCAGGTCCACAGCATGCTTGGACCCAGCGTCGTCTCGCGGGGGGGGCAAAGCTTGCGGAGCAAGCGTGTTAAAATACGGCTCCCGCTTTGACAGGAACCTTTGCACGAGCTATCACGCAATCTGTTTATAGCTCAGGATTGTCTTTGACTTTTAAACACTGCAGTGAGGAGTAAATGCAGCGAGCCCAACCCGGGCTTTGTTATGACATTTTGTTGCAGGCAGGAGGCAAGCTCCGGCTCCAATAACAAACACCCAGTGTTATGACACTTTTACCTTTCCAACTATTTATGTAAGCACAAATATTTTATTTTAAGGTTCGAGTCACGCCGTTAACATAAAGCAGTCTCATTCCTTTCAATACGGCCTGGTTTTCACTCGGGGAGCTGTTGTTTAATGAAAAGGTTAATTGTGTTTTATAGGGCTGTATCGCCTGCCTACCAGTTTCTGGCTTGGAAGGAGGTGAGGTGCGGCTCCTGGTGCTCATGCCAAGTTACAGGCGGCGAATACAGGCTGTTCTGAGGAAGAAAATAAAACGCACGGCAAAAAAGTAGCTCAGAAATCAAGGGGTTCGGTGGTGCGGATCCATCTAGGGGCTGCAAAATTAATTTCAGGTTAAATGCTTTCCAACAAGGCTACCCTATGGCAACGCCCTGTGCAGTGGAAGATGAGAAGGGAGTTTCAAAGAACACGAACTGTTTTCCGCTCAGCGGTAAACACGCTCAGCCTTTCCCTTCCATAGCTACACCACGGTAAAGAAACCCTGCATGTATTTTCCTCTCCTGAGATTGAATTAATTAACTTGAAATTTCTTCTTAACAGCACATAATGACTGGGGAGAGCAGAAGGAACTGAAAGTTTAATCTTGACTTGTCAGCAAATTCCTCCTCTGGCAGCCAAAGGAGAAGCAGCCATGCACTTGCATAATGCCCTGGTGCGGCTGCCGGACTGTTTTGATTAAATGGATTCTGGGGGTTTAGGAAAACTACAAATTTTATAGCTATGGTGTTCTTTGCAAAAATGATGTAAAACATCATAAAGCTGCCAAACCACCACTGCGGTGCAGGGATTCATGATGGCCTCCTCTGCAGCAGTGACTGTCAGCCCCAGAAGATGCTGCTGAGAAAATATCTGAGATGGAGTTGGTGGAAGGGGGTAGGGGGAGGTTTGGGCATTGTGAACTTTTGTTTCCCTTTTCTGAACATTTGATGTCTTTCGATCGGTGCCTCTTAGAAGCAACATCTGAATCTGGCCCCGTGTTTGAAGGTAGACACTTGCGAGACAAGTGTTTCTCTGCAGTGGCATTGCTCGTGGCATCGGTCATGGCATCATACCTGATCTTTCCTTCTTCCATTTCAAAAGAGATTTAACACCAGCTCTCTGTCAGGGTACTGATGATTTCTGCCTTCAGACTGCGTTGAAGATGGGTCCAGGGGAAAGCGACTACCTAAGTAGCGTGGTTTCACAGCAACGCTTCGGAAGAAGGTGCTTGCAGCCCAAAACCTCATGTCGGGAGCTATATCCACCCCATGTTGCCTCCCAGCTGCCCTGAGCAGTTGTATCCAGCCCTAGCTGCCCCTGAAGGGTGAATTTGTGCCTGGATGTCTCTATCAGGGTGCCAGACACATGCTGTGGTCCCCAGGCCAGTCCGTGCCCCCTCACACCCAACTGGAGGGAGCAGACCATGCTTCGTTTGCTCGCTCGTGAGTGGGGCGATGACCTTACCCTGCAATAGTAACAAGCTGGAACACGTAGTCACAATGGTGCCTGGCTGTAGGCTGTTGTCATCTCCCCCTGCTGCAAAACCTCACAGGCTTTGCCCCGGATGGAGATGGCAGGAGCAGTGCACCCTCCACCGGGAGGGATGGTCCATCTCCGAGTGTTTAAGGAATGCTCCCTCTTTTGGCAAACTTTGATATCTGTTCCTATGGATTATAGAGACAAAATGCAGCTCAGGGTTTCTTAGGGATATTAAAAACTGTATTCCTGAAATCAAACTGATTGCATTAAAATTACAGCCACCCTTTCTTGTGACTGGTGCCAGATGGGTGTGCTATGTATGACCGATGATTTTAATGGCCGGGACCTGAGCGTTTCAACATTCCAGGCCCTGAAGAAGAGTCAAATTCAGAGCAGAGGGTGAGAAAATTTTGCCCTGTTCACTGCCAAAAGGCAGCAGGGAGGACGGGTGTATGCAGAAATGGTGCTGCTGTCAGCACTGCCATGGAACCATTCGTTTGACTCTTTCCTCCTTCTTTTTTTCCTTTGTGTTTTGTTCTTTTTTCCTTCGTGTTTTTCGTTGTTTTTTTTCCTTCTTTTCATTCTTATTTTCATTGGAGCAAACCGTGCTGCCAACAGCATCGGGACAAAGCATTTGGTGGAGTTAGATATGGCTTCTGCTGCGTGACTGAGCTGAAGGAGCTTTGTATGGTGATGGGTACGCAGATCCATGGTAGGGCACATGGCAAGGACCCAGAGTTAGGTCCTCTGCGGCTCTCAGCTCAGCCATGGTCCTAAAGATGCCATTGGACCCAGCATCATCTCAGATGGGGATGGGACTCCAACGTGGGAAAGTTGCGCTCTGAGTAAGGCCTCTGCTTGAAGCCTGTGGAAAAATTTAGAATCAAAATACCATTAAATGCCTCTAATGTATAAATGTAAGTTCTCTAAACCTGAAGGCTTAATTGATATTTTTTCTTCAAATACCGGACTAAAGTTGAGTAATTTAAGCCATTTTACAGCAAAGGCAATTGAATAATTGCTAATGGCTTTCAGCTGAACGTATTTAAAGTCAGGTCACAAACCTGAGCTGATTTAAAGACCGAGGGGCATTCCTTTCTCTTGAAAAAAAAAATTAGATAACAATGGTAATTACAAAATGTGATTCAAAGGAAAAATTGGCAGAGCAAGAGCAAAAGAACTGACCTGGTGGAGAAAAATGGTGACCAACTATCTTGTGGAGTGCTTGACGGGAGCAAAATGAGAAAACAGAGACCTTCACAACAGAAATTTGAATTATGTTAATGTGCATTAAAGGGTGAAAATTGAAGTGTTTTTTTAGCTTGGTGTCATGATGTGGAGGTCAGGCTGATGCTAGATTTCCTGAGCTGTGTCTGCACCTTGCATTCATTCACAGGCTGGAAAATGGTCTGGATGTGGGATAATGGGTACCTTGGCTGGAAGATCCCATGGGGACATAGTGGCATGCAGAGCAGTACAGACTGGCAGGGGAGCACCACCACGGGCTGCATGCCTAGGGATGGTGCCAGGGTGAAGTTTTAAAATCACTCTGAAGCCAAGGAGAAATACGTGCCCCCAAATATTTGTGTGGGTGTTCTCAGAACAGATAAACCTTATGCTATTCCGAAGAACAATTTATTGAAACTGCAGACAAGCTGGGACTCCTGCCCCAAGTTGCTGTTGGGGCAAGTCATTGTTGTATTTGTTTGTTTTCCTGCTGCTGGCTCAGGAATTTGTTGGCTTTGGGAGCTGGCAGGTGTCTGTCCTTACGTTGCCGCACGTGTGTCACTGAGGCAGTGTTAAAACGTGGCGCTGAGCGCTGCCACATGCGCTGCCTGATGTGCCGGCAACGCTGCCTGTCCTTGCCTCTGCGATGGGGCACTCATCCTGCTGCTGGGGAAGGCCATAACGCTTTGCAGCGGGCAGGTCCATGCACAGCGTCTCTAAAACTGCTCTGTATAATACTTCCAAGATGTAGGATGTGTGCCCAGCCCAGGGCCTGGGTGACAATTCAGGATGTTCATACATATCTCATTTGCAGTTGTCTCCTGAAGCTAGTTGGGGCTTCAGTTTCAGTGACATCTTACAGTAGTGGCCTCCACATCCCAGTGATGAAGTGCCATGAAACTGCCTTTTGCTGTCCTCTGGACTGCTCTTGCTCTGGTAGTTCTGGAGTCGCGGGAAAAGGAAAAGTGAAATTCCTCATCAGCTTTCTTCAAATAATAGAAAGTGGATTCCTTTGTCTCCTCCTTTTTGTTTCCTTTTTAGGTAACTTGTACTGGCTCTTCAGAGGAGAACTTGTTTCTTGCCTCACTGTTTGCTCAGCTTCTCTGAACTCCTCCTTGCCCTGCATCCTCCAGGGATGGAGCGTCCTGTTGCAGAGTGGCACATCCCTCCATTTCTCCATGTCACTCTCTGTGATGGAGTTTCTCTGAAGTGTGTTGTTCACCATGCCTATGTGTTCAGCTGAGGTCTTCCCTGTCCCTTTTGCTTTAATTTTATGAGTCCCTTTCTGCCCCGAGCAGTGATGTGAGCACCTTCCAGCGTGTACAGCTTTGCCTCTGTCAGCACTGAACTTTGATTGCTATTGCTTTGTTTGTGTAAGGTGATAGTCCTGCCTCTGGAGCGTGGCTGTTTGGGAGCTTTTACACATCACGGCCTGCCTTCTGCTGTAATTTATCTCTTTTCTTCTGCCAACCACCACATGTGGCATGTGGAGGTATGATCTAGTAACACAAAACTGCATTGACCTTTAAGTCAAAATTACCCAGGATGTGCCGTGGGTAGTTTTGCTATGACTTGCAGGCCTATGACTTCTTTTTGGCAGTTTCATAGTGCTAATGAAGCATTCTTGCAGCCCTTCATCGCAATTCTCATGGGCTTTCTTCAGGCTTTATAGCTCCTGGCAGAAGATCCATCTCACTGGATCCCATCTGCTCAGTGTCCTCGTCCGAGGCATCCTTCATTAGGGCCTTGTTCCTTGCAGATTCCCTTCTGGATGCTCCTGTTCTCCATCACATTTTGGCAGTCTTTGTCTTGATGTCACCGAAGCACCTCCTCGTCTGAAGTCATGGCTACTCTTCATTTTCCTTCCCTTGCCCTGTTACTTGCTCCCCAGGACTCTCAAGGCATGAGTTAAGGAGAAACCAAAGCTGCCAGTGGACTTTTAACATCCTGTTGCCTTGGGAAAGGTGCTGGGTCTTGCACTTTACTGTTTTCTTTGCTATCACCCAACTTTCCACCACAATCTAACATGGGAGCAGTTAAGCAGCATAAATAGCAAACAGGTTCACATGCCTAAGCACTTCCAGATGCCTGAGCAGGTAATGCTTTGAAATGTCTTTTAAATGAGTGCTGAGTTTTGACCTGCAGGATAAATGCCCACTGGCATGACACAAATAATACCGATCTTGAAAATTATCCCAAATTATCCCCACCAGTCGTAATGGTGGTAACAGCTCAGAGACCTGCACCTTAATGAAGCGATTTCCTGCCAGGATACCATAGAGCCCTGCAGTTACTGTCACTGACTTGTACTTTGAATTACCATGTCTTTGCTGATTGTCCATGCTCCCTCATCTAGGTCTAAACACAAAACCTTCGCTTTTAATTTATTATCTGTTCAGACATCCATGCTCCAGCTGAGTCTGGTCTCTCTGTCCTCCTGTGCTGGACCTAAGGAGCCGAGCACTGTATGTTCAGCATTGCTCATGCAGAGCTTTTTCCTTTGGTACGCTTTCCTCATGCAGGGATTTTGCAGCTGGTGTCTGCAGGATAGAGGTGTCCATTTTCCTCCCTCTCCCTCTGATTACAAATCTCTTTTTGAGGAGGACGGTGCTTGTCTTACTGCAAGAGCAGCACTACCAAAGGAGTAATATAATTAGCTCAGTGGTGCTTAGATACCTCCGTTACGACTGTAGGCTCCGGCTGTCCAAACAGCTTAGATGGCCCCAGTACATTTAGGAAAATAATTAGGACAGGGTGTGTTTGATGTCCTTTCAGGAAGAAAACTCTTTGGAACCCCTGACAGCTCACGCTTGAATATAGTCTGTAAATCAGAGCAGATCAGAGCCCAGATCAAACCAGTACTGGTGCTAGGTACCAGTCTATGAAATATGGAAGAGGAGGTAGAGGTGAAAACCTGGATCCCACTCCTGGATCCTTTGGGAGGACTTCTTGTCCTTCAGAAATCTTGGCATCAAACCCTGCCTCCTTCCAAATCCAATGAGCTCATGAGAGACGATTCTATAGAAAATTTTCATTATGACATGCTCAAAAAATTCCTCTGTGTGTTTCTTTTGGTGTTGGTTTTTGTTTTTTCTTTTTTTTTTTTTTTCTGCTGAGAATGAATATTACATTTTCCACAGGAGAGAAATTAATAGGCGAAAAACCTGAGGTCTGTGTGTGGGATAAACCGGTGAGCTGGACCATACACTGTAGTATTGCACAGCATGATCAAATCATATTTCTAGTAACTGTTTACAAATGTTTGCTTCTTGGAAAATGTCTTCTATACTTGGGCAAGGAATTAAACTACTAGTTTAAAATTATGATGATAGAGATCACTTTACTTTGTGCTGAGTGATAACAAACATCCAACATAATTTTAGAGCCCTTCCTTCCTCTGGCTGTTAATATTTGAAGTTTAATACTAAAATAAAATGTTAAAGAAATTATTCTCCCCTTACTGCGTTCTGTCTGCTCCCACTTTCTCTCTGATAGCTGTAGGAGACCTTTCCTAATCTTTCCAATTAACTCGGTATTTCCTGTAAGGCTAACACTGAAGAGGGTAAGAAAGGAGTGTAAAGCGAGGAAAGACATCTGTCAACTATTGGAAATACTTTCCGCGTTAGAAATTGAAGGGAGCCCACACTGAAGCCAGATGATCTGACGAGAAGAACAATTGCAGCGTTGGCTTGAAAAGAATGTGGGTGATTTGTTATAGCTGTCCTCACAGTAGGCACCCGGTTGTCATGTTCACATGAGAATACCTTGGAGATATGCTAAACACATATCCTGTTCCCATCAGGACTGCTGAAGGGCCAGAACAGGCAAGGTTTGACTTGCATTTTCTGGAAGACATAAATTATCATTTGTTCCTAAATCTCCGTCTTTTCAAATCCTTCTCATTCCTCTCTGCTGTCCCATGACTACTTTAAAGCAAGCTGCGAAGAGTTTGTGTGTTGTGTAGGCAATCAAAAGCGTGCTTTTTACCAACTATTGAAACTCCTGATTGACCCTTTTTGGGGGTGAGGCTGTGTGCAGAAAGTTTGTAATGGTCTGGTTTTGACTATGAGCTTTATATAATAGGTCAGTGGAGACCCATTTTGGTAACACTGCAATAAAAATATGAAACACTTTCTGGGGAGGAGAGACCCAGCATTTCAGCTGATCTGACACATAAGCTCTTGGATTGTCGTTTGCTTGTTTTACTTTTTGGTTTATTCTGAAGTTCGAAAATGGCTCTAGCGTAGCCCAAAACCAAGCTGCAGCAACAGTTCGGCTTTGTGAGCCAGGACACGTTTTAACAGGAGAATGGGTCTGCAGATTTCAGGGCTGTCCCACTCCTCCACTCCTCCTCACCCAACCTGCAATAAATTAATTATAGATGCAGAGAGAGGGACCAGCTTCGTACTCCTAAAAGTCAGAGAATGTGATTTCATTGCAATAGTTTCTGCACCACTTGGTGTCCTCCTCCCTTCCCTCATCTGATGAAAGACCAGCTTTTCAGCAGTCCCTCACCATCCCCATCTACAAAAAGAGACCTATGAATTAGCAGTCAAGATGTGGCCCCATCGGTTTGACATTATTTTGTATTGTATTGTATTTTCCTTGTATTTTCCTGCACTTCACTTCCCTTGTTGTGCCCGGCTCCAGGAAACCAGAAGAAACTTCTGTGAACAGCTGGGTTAGTTTTAAGGGCAGAGAGTATCACAAGATCAACAACTGGAAGTTTAGATTTCATGGATCATGGGATTTACCCAGTCACCCTGGCAATGAGCCCAATAACTCTTATTCCAAAATGGCCTGCCAGTGAAGATGTCAAGGGATGGAGAGTGTGTTAGTAGCTCTTTTGTTATCTTTGTGCTTCGTCATGATGTTTGAATTTGTCTATCTTCATTTGGAACACAAAGTCCTGCCAGTCCTTCCACCATGAATTTTGGTGGTGGATGTTACAGTGGGATGAGAAAAGGAGAGCTGTGGCAGTCATTGCTGCATGCTTAAGGTCCCTCACAGCAGCTTGCGCTTCAGATCTCATGGAAAAAGAGCAGCCTTGCCCAAGGGAGCCCAGCAGTGGATGCTAACGGCATCCAGCTTGAGAGTTTGAACCAAGCCAGGATTACCCCTGAAAGCACCATATCTTGGTAGCTGTGTCCTCCCCTGCTGGTTTTAACACGAGGGACCTATTTTAAACAGGAGCCTTTTATGAAAACTGTTCAATGTGTTCTCTTTCAAAGGGTCAAATCTGTGTCATCTTCTGGGCTTTTTTTCCTCTTGAGCTGTCTCTTGTTCTGACATTTAATAGGGATGGACCCAGCAAGGACAGGAATCGGTGCAAGGCTTATATCAATGCACTGTGGGTTTCCCTGCTCCCTGGAGAAGGCATTGAGTCCATCCTGAGCAAAAGACCTGCCCAACTGCATCATTTGCTCTATAAAAGTTTCACCTCTTTCTATGAATGTTGCCGTCTTTCAGCCCATTGACTGCTGTTGGTTACATTGACCAGTGCTGTTTGGTGGGACATCCTGGCCGTGACCACTTCCAGCCCCGGCCTCCATCCTCAGGATTTAAGCTCCTCCCTGCCTTGCGCGTCTCCCGAGTCCAGCCTCATGACATATGTGCTATTTGCAGAAAATGTTTGTCAAGACCAGGTGGTTGAAAGTAAAAATGCCAACAGATCTGCCTTTTGTAACCGTGCAAGCAGCTTGTTAAAATTAGTCACAGGCTAAGCTGCAGTACATCTGTGCTGTCAGCCGTCCAGAGAGCCGTCGATACCGCCCGCTCCCACTGCGCCAGCCCCAGATGGGAGCTGTGCTGCTAACACCGATCTTGGGGTCTGCGCTAGCACAGGCTGAAGTCATTCCCAATGCCTTTTTCCCCCCTCCCTCCAGTTCACAAGCCTTTGCCCAAATTTAGCCACGAGCCTCTTTCTAAACGCATAAACATTTGTGTGTCCCGAGTTTCAGATGGCCACAGACAGAGCATCTCAAAACAAAACCTGGGAAATCTCGACGTTGGCATTTGCTTTAGAAGAATTTGTACTTGGCTGTTCTGAAAACTATTTTTTTTTTTTTTTTTCACTTAATTGAGCAAGGATTGCGATTTCCAAGGCCTTTGGGGGAGGGAGCTACCTAGCTGTCATTGGAGGTTTTATTCAATCGGGCCCAACATTTTCTGCTTGAAAAACTGCGAAGCAAAATTCCGATCTGTCTCTCTGCTCCTGTACAGCTGTCTGTCGGAAAGCACCAAATCATCTGGTAATTAATAGCTGTCCTCGGTGTTGAGCAGGAGTCACCTGTTCCCGCTTTCTGTGTGGCACCCAGCACCAAGCGCCACTGGGGACAGTACCCCAGCGAGCGCGGCAGTGGGGCCGAGATGGCCGAGGCGTGCTGGTGGGGCAGCGCCGTGCCTCGAACCCTCTGCTTCCCCATCGGGAGCTGCCTTTGATGCGCGTCCAAAAATACGGCTTGAATTGGCTTCTTCGGATCCGTCGTGCTTAACATGCCCCACTGTACAAATACATAAACATTTTGCATGTTTCTCCTCGAGCCAAGGGTCTCGTATTTCTTTGCGTCCTACCTCCGATGACTTCTTCCGACATGACGTAGCCAATGCCTGTGCTCACCCTGCCCCACATCCCCACTCCAGTCTGCGGGCACATGGCCACAGCCCTTTCTGCTTGGGAATTGCCACTCCTTCTCCCAAAGCACGGAAACATGTGGGTTTTATTCTCCCACCCTTAAAAACAGAGGTTCTCATGAGTTTGACCAAGTTGTCTTACGCCACCACCAGCAATGGACCTAACAGCCCATGCTTGGCTGGGGAAGGGGAGAACACCGCTCCGGCTTTGCCCATTTCAGAGCACGTTTGGTGCTGACTTCCAGGCATTTTGCACATAATTCCCTGCCTGTGTGAAAGCCTGATATTGTGCCGGGAGGACATGAACACAGAACCTTTGTGCTCAGGGTATTATGCTTTCCCCGTGCACATGCTCCCTGCTCACACATGCCGTCTGGCCAGCCCTTGTAGCTGGGGCTCTTGCATACCACGCTTTCCTATGGAATTTGGATTCAAATGTGAAAATTCTCCGCCACACAATAAAAGTGGCATTTCCATGCCCTTTAGCACATCAGTCTTTTCTTGTGAATAGAGCCCTGAGTTCTTTGGCTTTTGCCGTATGGAACAATTGATCCCTTCAGTTCACTTGCCAACAGTAATCGGTTTCTTCTAGCCATAAATTTTAGCCATTCTTTTTTTTTTTTTTCTCCCCCTTTTTGGGGGGCATAGGGGGGAATAAAGTAATAAAATGAGACAGCCATAAAGCAGGCAGCTGTTACTAGTCAGATCTTGCTCTGGGAAAGAAGCAAAACAAATACCAGCCTGACTTTTACCTGTTGCCTGACTCTGAAGTTTAGTTATCAGGACAGTTTTCTCTACAATGGGTCCCACTGCCAACGTTCCTACTTTCTCTGTAATGACTGGCCATGGGGAGTCTTGCTGTATTTAAACTAAAGGAATAATCAATTTTAAGCACCCTGTGGGCTTTAATGGTTGTTGGACAAGGTCAGGTAATATACTCCAAGTGGGCAAAGCAGTAGTGATCCAATACTTTTTTTCCCGATGGGATTTTTGGATACATCACGTTTCTGTTTGATGGCGTTGATTGTTTGCCTGTCCTTTGGCTTGCATCGACAAACTGCTTGCTCATTTTACAAAGGCTTTCCTTTTCTGTGTGTTGCAGTACCTACTTTTGAAGGAGAAGCTCGGTGCTCCTTGCCCTGGTTGATCGCAGTGACCTGCTCTTTTCATGCTGGGTGGCACTAGAGAGGCTCTCCAGAGCACTGCAGCATCCCAACACCAACCCCAGCTGCAAACCCTCCCTCTCCTCTCCCCACTGCTGTCTTGGGGACCACACGTGTGTTTTGCTTTCCCCTTGTCTACCGCTGAGGCAAAAAGGATTGGGAAACGCCAAGGAAAACAAAGAAGAGTGCCACAGAGCTTACTTTATAGGACCTGCTTTCTCCTAAGAATGTGTCTTGAAGATGGGTTAATTTGAAATATGTCCTGGAGGGAGATTTTCTATCCATATGGCCCAGTACAGTAAGAGTTGTTTCACACTTCTCTTGTGGTTTACAGTAAACTGTGAGCACCTGGCTCTCCTGGGCGTGGGAAGGGTAGAACAGCTTTGAAATTGCTGATAAAATTGTTCTGCAAGGGAACTTGATCTTGCTCGGTTTCCTTCCTCTGCCTGCTCGCTGCCCCTGGTATCAGGGGAGGCGGGTGGGGGCCTCCAGCATGAGCGGCTTATTAAAGGAAACACAACAGATTTAGGGTCCGATCCCTTGGAATTACAAAAGAAAACCTCCTGTGGCTCCGGGAGAGAGGAACATCCTACTTGGCATCAACCTGCAGCTCTGCAGCTGCTGCTGCTGCTCTGGTGACAACTAGGAGGCATTAAATAAGTGTCTGATGGGGCCTGGGCACGCTGGGTGACTCGCACAGCAACCAGAAAACTCTCCTGCTGA
>NW_009648041.1:3331564-3379964 GCF_000708025.1 Charadrius vociferus | reverse complement strand
GCTGATCTGCAGACGTTTGCTTTCTCCCCAGCAGCATTTTGATTCCTACGAAGTTCTTCCAAAACTGATGTCATCTGGGCAGAGACCTGCCAGATTTTCTGACCTTTTTGACATACTCCCAATATCCTCATCCCCCGGGGACTCTGCGAGATGACGTGCGCCGTGGCCAAAGGCCGTGGGCCTGCTGGCCCTTGAGCAGGGCACTCGGCTCACAGGCTGCCCGGGGAGAGCCAGCCCCAAAATCTGCACTGCAGCTCTCCCCAGCCTGGCTAAATCCCTCCCACTGAAACCACTTTGTTTTCCTAATAACACTCTACAACTACATTTTGATTTTGGAGAGGGCTTAGGTTCCTTTCCACCATCCCCTCTGAGGACTGGAAAGAAATGTATGCATTTTAAACCCCCTCGATTTGCCAGATACTTCCCTCCCGTCAGTAACCCCAGGGTTGTGCAGGTGATAGGAATGCAGAGTCAGCCCTTTCCTGCGCTGTCCTGGCACATTTGATTTCTAAATCATGTGCCAACATCCAACTGCAGTACGGCTACAATATCACCCTGTTTCCATCTCTTCAGTATGAGGCATTAAAACCTTTTTTTAATCTTGGATAAACCAGGACCACCAAAGAGGGCTGTAGTCATGAGTTGCATCATCAGAGGCTTTCTCTTGAGGAAATATCCATTTCAGTGCCTTGTGTAATCATGAGGCTCATATTCCACTTTAAATACTGTGCTGGTGTTTGTAGTAATGTTGTGTGTTGCCCAAAGTGCCCCTCGGAGGACAATGTGCATCACCAGCCACAGTTAAAAGAGGTGGATGGCTCTCAAACACAATTCTGAAGCAGCTGGACCAGCCAGTGTGAGAGGTGAGTCTGAAAAGCACCACCAGAGGCTGGACACATTTCCGAGGCATTGCATTTGTCAAAAGACTGGGGGTTTGTGTGGACATTTCATGCACAAAAGCAGAATTTGAGACCCAGTTTCTGAATCCTGTTCCAGATCTTGACAGGTCGGAGTTGCCTTGGCTGGGCGATGGCTTTCCACTTGCAGATACACGAAGCTCGAGCATGTTTTTGAAGCAAGATGAACTTTTTTTTTTTTCGTCCATACCAGGCATATGCCTGTGCGTGAGGCTGCCAGGGCAGGGACTGCCTTCTGACAGTGTTTGTGCAGGGTCTGGTTTGAGAAGGGATCTCCAAAATGCTGCTGACTCTTGGAGAAGATTAACAAACTCAAGGGAAGGCCAGAAATAATATATACAGCCCCTACTCACATTCTTGTCATGAGCAGTTAAAAAAAATAAATACGCTTAGCCGTCAGTCTACCACAACTGAACACAGTTGTATTATCTGCTCCGCTTTCTGATTTATTTGTTAAAGTATAGCAGAGCACTTATGCCCTACACAGCTAATAGTTGTTCTTTCACAAGCAGCAGAAATGCTTACGCATTCCAGTAGTTAAATGATGCAATATCCAGGTGGATATTTAATGGCCCATGACAAATCTGGAATGACACAGCAGACACCATAAATATCTTCACTTGAACAGATAGAACAAAACCTTTTTTATGAAAGCTGTTCCCAATTTTTTTCCACGTGCTGGCCATATTTTTAAAAGACCCTCTAAAAACAGCCTGGGGAATCGTCCCTGTCCTCCCTCCAGCCCGATCCTTTCCAAGCTCTGCAGGATGTGGAGCCCATGGTACTGCAAGCGACAGAGCTCCTTCCTATCAAACAGATACTTCTTGGCATTTCTTTTGCACTCACAGAAAAATTTGCAGACGTTTAGTCGTGAATATGCCCAATTTGTTCAGCGAAACTCCTCAGGCTAATGTGTGTTTATGATTTTTACATAATCCTGGAGGTTTTTTTAAGCGTGTGCTTCTGCTTATAGGGAAGCGCTGTCTTGGTTAGGGTGAGTTGCTGCAGGATGCCAAGTCTGGCAGTCACTCAGGGCGCTGCTGTAGGTGCTTCTGTGCCACTGGTGTCCTTCAGCAAGAAGAAGTTGTCCTGCAGACACAAGACAGACCTGAACAGTGCCCACACTGATGTGCCTGAGCATCTTCTCTCAGTCTTGTTCTCACCGTGTTACATGAACACACTGCAAAGGGGCAGGTGAATCGCTGAAGGGAAGGACACATTTACTTTTAAAATAAGGTTTTGGAAGGTCTGGACCTCTTGTGAACCGAGACTGAACTTATTGGATCTTTAATTTTTCTACTACAGGTTTTTAAAAATCCTCATGCTTCGTTTTGTCATCCTTCAGATTTGAGTGTATTTTAGACCAGCATTAAAAGGGAATTTCAAAAACAGAAAAGTCTTTAGAAAAGAATTCTGAGTAATGCCAAAGTGAAGCAGACTATTTTACTTTGAATCGAAAAGAATCATGTTATGTGTTGAAGACTATTTGAAGTTTTTCAAAGCGTAGGGAGGAGAGGTAAGTATTTTCCTGAAACATTCCTTTTGGTTTAAGATTGATACGTATTTTTAAGTTATTTTATTTAGTTACTCATTGACTTAAAAACTCTTGATTTTCTTGGCTCCATTACTAAAAGAGTGATGCGGCATCCTCGGTTTGATACTTAGCTTATGCAGATGTTATTTCCAAGAGCAAGGTAATCCCCCCCAACACTGGTACAGACAACATTAGCATCGTTTTCGAGTACCGCTGAAAATTCTGATCTTAAAAAGGCAAAAAAGTGGTTGAAGGGCAGAGCGGGGTGGGGTGTTGGAGGTAGTAGATCCTGCTGCCTACCGTCGCCAGGACAGTGCTGTTATGGTCCCAGGGACCCCGCGAAAGGGACAGAGGTTTGTCAGTCCCTTGAGTACGCCTTGAATGCTGGGTGCCAAGGAACAAATGAAGGTTTTGGCGTTGCTTCGCACAGAATTTGAACCCCCAGGAGTGCATGGCAGACCCCACATGTAACTGCTCCCAAACAGGCTATAAAGGTTCAGAAGAATGTATCTAATGCTACTGTCCTTGTTTATGGGCCTTTTTTGTGTACTTTCTTCCAAAACATTTAGAAAGCAGTAGGATTTCATGACTGATACACGTGTGCCTCAGAAGCAGCTACTGAGTCTAGTGGAAATATCATCACCTCTTAGAGAGTGCTTTGGATAATAAGGTATTAACTAATCCGTTAGGTTTAACAACACATGGTGGTACGAGGTACCTCAGAGCCATTTTTCAAGATAGGCGAGTCTAAAATACAGCACGCTCAGCTTAATGGACTATACACAACGATACTCCTGCCCACACCTCCCCCCTTTAAAAATGCTCTTTATTCTTTTACATACATCCTTTATTCATAAACAGTGAAGAACTTGTCAATTTGTCACGGTCTCTATATTCTCATCTCCTCCCTCCAGTTGTACCCTTATTATAGGCTAACATAACTGATTTTTATCTGTTCTTAACCACTTACCCTTTCTGGTAGTTTGCAGTCACTTTTACTGATACTCATGTGTTTATTTCTGTTTAATCTCTGGTGTCAAAGCACTAGAAATCTCTCTTGGTCTTGAGTTATGAGATACTTGTCTCTACCACAAATTAATGAATGATGTAATCACAGCTGCATCTTGAGCTAGCCTGCCTGAAAATACCTCCGCAGCGCTCTCCAGACATGACTGCGCTGCATTTGCCCTGCGAAAAAGCCCATGCTCAGGCCAAGCATCAAGGGGAAGAGCCTCGCAGATGGACACATGGACATGTGTGATTGCTCCATCCAGCAAGGGTCTAGTGATTGCTCCAAGGAGGACATGCTCCAGGTCCCCAGTGGAGTGCTGGGTTTGTCCTGGGAGTGAGCCTGTCTGACAGCAGATCTCTGTTTGGAGCGATGGAGAAAACGTCCTGGCCACCACTCTGCCTCCCCAGCAGAGATGCTTTCCTTCTTATGGCTTTGAACTTGCAAGCTTCTCTCTCCTCTGGCGATCTTCAATGTTTCACTCTGTTGTATGGAAATGTTAGTGTTTCTCTGTGAAACAGTGAGGATTCATTTTTTTTGCCCTAAACGTAGACAAAACAACCCTGTGCTCCATGAGCTCATTCTACGAAACACAAGACACATTTCAAGAGATATTTTCCCCCCAAAATCTAGACTGAAGCAGATGCTCACTTGGAAAATTTAAGCCCCAATAGTTGAATTTTGGCAACAGCAACTGAAAAACCAGTGTCTTGTCATGGAAAGCGTCTGACAACTGTAACCATTGAAAAGTGCTATGTAAAATAAACACAGGGAAATCATCTAGCATGCAGAGGAGGTTGTGCAAATGTATTGAACGGGGAAGGATATCTTCAGGCATGTGGTTTTCTCCCTGCTTTTGGACTGTATACAGTCTCCCACCGGCCAACAGGGCTGGGGGCCACTAGGGCAGCCCGGCTGCAACCGATCCACGCTCTTGTTATCCAGGGAAGTATTAGCGGAGATGACAATGACGCACAGCTCCGGCCTTGGCTTGGCCAGCATCCCGTTTGCTCCATCTCCACTGCGGTTAGCAGCCGCTCGCCACTCATCTCCCCTAAAAACGTCGTTTCCCAGAAAACCATCCAAGAGTGCAGATGTGAAGTCATCCGTGCGCGGGGTCTGCTGCGAGGGCAGGCTGGGCACTGGCAGAGGCTGGCCCCAGCTGGGACAGCCACTCTGGAGTGCGGTTTGATACCGACCTGCCCTACTTACGCACATCTAGGAGAGATGCTCAGGCTTCCCAGGCCCCTCTGGACCAGCGCAAAGGCACCAAGGAGAATGGCCAGGCCTAATTGAAGAGATTTTTGTTGCTGTTGTTGTTCCCCCAGTGTTACTGATGACTTCCTTTGCTTGTCTTTCTGTTTTCCTTCTCTCCCCTTTCCCTGTTAGTAACAGCGTGGCCCCTTCCCGGGGCACGTCTGCCTGGCTGGGAAGACTTGAATTTCCATTACTAATGTCCGTCACGTGTTTGTCAGGTCCCTTACACAATTCTCCCTTTGTATTCCCAAAGTGTTAAATTGCATTTATTGTACAGGACACCAAGAGAAAATTGGCTAAGCATTTGATGGATAATTGTATTTCTTATATTTTCCCCTTTTTCCTCCTGTAGAAGAGATTTGTTTGGTGAAAAGACCTCTACATTTTTATCCAGTTTTCCTCCCGCTGTGACAGAGCTGTACTCTCATTACTCATTCAATTTTTATCTTTTATGGCAATGAATTTAGGGGGTTTTTGGCCATGAACTCACTTGTTCTGCCTTTGCCCTGATTAGCTCACATTTGCTTTTTCTTCACTTCCTGCAAGAACATCTTTTCCTACAACAACTTCATGCATTTATCTTTAAGGCATTTATTTGTAAACCACCGCTAGGCCTTTGTACTTAATCCAAAGGCAAAAGCTCCAGTATCTCCAGGAGATATTTGCAATCCCACCGCAAAATGGAGTCCTGTACGTGGTGGGGGTTTGCACGTAGGTTAGGACTGGACCCGTGGGTCAGACTGAAGTTTAGCCCTGCCTCATTGTCTGGGAACATGGAGCAGATGCCGAGAGAAAAAGTCTAAGGACAAGGCAAGAGCGCTCTGATAGTGCCCTCTGCACCGTTCTGATTCATGGCAATCGATGGCTTAGGGACTTCCCACGCTAGAGGTTGTGTTGCCTCTTGGTATTTAATGTCCGTGTCTCTAATCCCTATTTAAACACTGTGCTTAGTAACATTTGTCTATGTGGTGGCTCACAAAGCCTTCTGTAAGTGGCTTTTTTATTTTCATTAGCAAAATATTTTTGGGTTCCATAAAATGTTTTCCTTAAAACAACAAACAGAATAAATCTTGGTAATCTATCAAATTTAGCGCTGTAAAAATCATAGCAATTTCCAAGCCAACCCTATTGTCTCGGCTACGGCTCAGACTCTTTGACAGCTTCCCTGAGCAATGGGAGTTTCCTGGGGTGCAGGGATCTCCGGGGGAAACTGTGCATGTCCTGAGACTGTAACTTCTCCATGCAGCAGTGGAAAACCTCCCCAGGAGTGGAATCACTCCAACAGCATTTTGCCAGAATTTTTCCAAGAAAACTGATTTTTCCAGGTGCTGTTTGTATGTCCTCAACTGAAGGTGCTGTCATTATTTGCCATGTTTTGTGTGTTCCCTGGGTGGCCGTGGTGCTCACCGCACTGTCTAGGGGCTGACATGCTCAAGGGTTTTGCCCGCGGAACCTTACAGACAGTCACTGCATCGTGGTGCTCACATCTCCTCTTTGTGCTGTGGAGAGGAAAGATCCAGCCCTGGGGGACTGTGTCTGCCCCTCTGCACCTCCTGGTGTCTCCTGTACGGGGATGTCCTTAGGGGGAGACAAAAACCTTTTCTGCTGCGTGCATGCCCCAGACAGCTCTTTACAGCTGCTCTTCATCCTGGGAATTATTTTTCCAGGCTGGGATTAATTCCTCCTTGATGCATCAGGTTGTATTTCTCCCCTAAGCAAAATGTTACCCTCTGGTTTTGACTCTTCCCCCTGCATCTTTTTTCTCCCTTAAAGCAATCTTATTTCCAGGGTGAATTTTTGGAAGCTCCTCCACTGCTTTCATTTCTCTGCTAATAACATTGAATAAACCTGACCTTCACCGCAGCCAAAATCTCTGCACACCTCCTCTACCTTTCCCTGTGGCTCTGCATACTTGGCACCACACTCCCCATGGCTGCAGGTCTGTGGTCTCCATCTGAGCGCCTGGTTGGGCTTGTCCCATAGTTGGAAACTGGGCTCCAGCCTCAAAGGCTGCCCGCGGAGGTCGGCATCTCTTCCCAAGGCTGGGAACCGGGGCTGTGCCCGGGGTGCAGCTCTGCTCATCCGGCTGAGACCGACGGGATTTGAGGCTGCTCAGGCGTCCTCTGCATCTGTCCGTCGGTCCGTCCATCCGCAGGCGGGAGGTTGGCTCTGTCAGGGGCTCGGATGCAGAGCGGAGCCGGAAACTCTGCTCTGAGCGCTTGGGCAAGAGCCTGTTTTAGAAAGTTGCCTGGGTGCCTTGGCAGCGGCGGTTGTTTTCCAACCCGAAGCAAGCCATCAGGGCAACAGATGATGTTTACTTCATGTGACATAATACTCAAGTCAAATATTATTTAATAGTGCTTTCTTTCATGTCCTGACAACTCTGAAAGTGCCTCTGTATGACAAAAAGCTGTCGAACAACTTTTTGCAGCTTTGTCTTGTTTTGTGTGCGGAGTGAATATTTGTCTTTTCTTTGGCCAAGTCAGACTGATCCCAGAAGAGCTACATCAGGTCAGACTGAAGCCATTTGCCTTCGGTTTTACTAGCACAAGTTTATCACGTCCCACAAAGGAGGCTGGAAAAAGGCTCCGGTGGGTTTTGGACTGAATTTAAGGTCAGCTAGAGCACTCAGTGAAATGGGAGGGATTAATAAAAATGTCAGCAATGGATGACAGGAAAAAAAGCTCAGATTATGACCCAAAAAAGCATCGGTGCTTCCCAGCTTCATTCAGGTGTTTGGGCTCAGGGCCCTGCTCCTACCAACATCCTTTGCTGGGCACCGCTGCCCTCATGCCATGTTGGGACTTTAAATATGTAGACGAGCACTGCTGACACCCTGTACCTGGGAAGGGACACTGACTCCTCCAGTGTGCCCAGCTTTGAGCCAGCCAGTGACGGGTGAGGGTTTCGGAGGCTGCCCAAGCCTCTTCTTGCTTTGCTCAGTCCTTGAGCGAAGGGGATTCTGCCCAGTGGGCTCCTGCCAGCCTTTTTGTCTCTGTGAAATAATATGATGAAGCTTTTGTGGATCTGTCTGAGGCTCAGCAAGCTGCAAATGAGACACGTGATAATTATAACCAAGCACTGTCTTTGGGACCAACCCCAAACAGTGTCCTCACATCCAGGTAGGAGCACATTGAAGTGGTGATGTTCAGAGACACCATCACTTTCTTGCAGCAGTGGCTGATTTATTAACCTCCTGTAAACCTAATTTCACAAGCAAATTACACATTTTAGGGGCATGACCTGATTTCTTACAGTATCACAAGCTGACTGAATTTTAAGAGCCTTTTCTGGTAAAGCTTTGTGGATCCAACAAACCAAGTGCCCTTACAGTGTTGTAGCCATGATGTACCATTTTGTTTTTACAGCATGCTTAGACGTATTTTATTGTCATGTCCACTGCAGAAAGTAAATACTATCTGTCTTGCTGAAGATCTTGATCTTTGGAGATAGTATTTCAGATGACTGAAGCAGACAGAAGGAAATGTGGCTATTCTCCTACAACAGGCTTTCTCTTCTGGAGTCAACAACTCTCCCATGAATAAAGTAGAAATATCCAAAGATTTTGTTAAAACTTTAGCTGATGAGAGAAAGTATTACTGGTGGCATGCGTTTTAGCAGCACCCAGAGGACCTGGCTGAGCTCAGGCTCTCTGCCCTGCACCAGGTGCTCTCCAACCCCGAGCTGGTTTTGGAGAGGTAAAATCTGTGTGAGAAAGGCAGTGTCCTACTTTCCATTTGGTCTTTAGCAGAGGAGTCAGTGGATCTGAAATTACTTGGAGAGGTTGGTGTTCGCCATGTGTTTTGAGATTGCAGGGGTAAAGACATCAAGGATGACTGGAGGGCACATCTTGGATTGAGGGTTGTGTTTAGGGTGTTTACAGGCTGTGCTGAGTGTTGCAAAGCATTTGGACCAAATTTGTGTTGGTCCTGATTTAGCAGCGAAGGATTGGTAACTCCTGTGTGAAGAGCGAAGCTTTTCCCCTTCGCTACAACTGGCTGCAATACTGATGGGAGAAGTCCAAAATGCTGGTGATGGCTGAATGCCACAAAAATGTCATGAATATTCATCGAGATTTTACATGAATTTTCCTGAGCTCTGATCACACCCTTTGTATCCACTTTTCACGCATACTCAGTCCATCAGGTTTTACTGGCAGCAGCATGCAAGCATTGAAGCCAGGATGTCACTGGCATGAGTATTTGTAGAAATGGAACTTTACATTCCCATGCGGGGGGGAAAAAAAAGGCAGAAGAAAAAGAAAGAAAAAATTGCTATGGGAAATATTCAGGGCATTGTTTAATAACAGCTGGCAGAAAAATTGGGCTCTTGGATTTGAAGTTGACTTCATTATGGGCTTGGATGCTGGGGTGCCAAGCACAAGAAGGCCAATAGCCACCAGGACCAAGTAATACTTAGTTCAGTCTTTGCAAATCAGCATCACTGTGCTGGTTATGGTGGGTTGTCTCTGTGTTTTAATTCCCCACATAAAACTTTCCTCTGGACATCCTAAGCACAACCCTCTGAGCAAATTCTCAGAATTAAAAACATCCAGGAGCATTGCATATGTGCAACCATTAAATCAGTTTTAAAGTTGCAAAGAATTATCTGTGTGCTCTTGAGTCCCATCAAGTCCTCTTTGTTTTCTTCAGCGGTGACTGTGTGTGGTAGTCTGGGAATACAAACTCCAACCTATTAAGTAGCCTTTGCTAGGAGTATTGGACCGATAAAGCCTACTTTATCATAATAAAGTTGCGCTTACAGCCGATATAGATCTGAAGCCACTAATGCTGATGTGTTTGGAAGCAAGATGTTTGGTCTGTTTTATGGGTTTTATTGTTTTAAGATGATTGATGTTGCAAAAGGCTTTATCATGCTGTCAGCAATAAATGGAGAAAGGACACAACACGTCCAGAGTCGTGGAGCTGGTAGCTCAGCCTGGGTCTCCTGACTTGCAGCTGCGCGCCTCCTCTGCTCGGCCACCCTGTCTTCTCCAAAGTACTGGACTATTGTCAAATGCTCCACCGTGTCCCAGCTCATCAGCGAGCCAACAGCCCGCAGGAAGGAGAGGGATGTCTATCAGCAACTCTGGTGGGCTCTGCTTTAAGAGCTTCGAACCTTGTGGGATTTTCAAACGGAGTATTTTCAAACCCAGACAGTATCCCAGGCTCCACTTGGGGCTTCTGCAGACACGTTGTAGCCGATTTGACTTAACATTTAGATTGGAGACAGACGGCGCAGTTTAATCCAGAAAAGATGGAGACAGAAGCTTTTAAAAAAGGACTGTTTATGAAAGCTCCCTCTCCACTTCAATGTCAGGAGGGGCATTTTAAGAAGAGGGAAGGTTGGGTATCTCTCACTGCTCCTCCCTTCCATCATTCCCAACAGGGTGCAAGTCACCCTCCCAGCCACGCACGCACGGGAGGACCTGGTGCCTGGTGTGCCCGTTCCCCAGGAGCCCGGTTTTGGCAGAGCCACCCCTGCTGCCCTGGCACGCAAAGCCCCGTGTCCAGCCAGCAGTGAGGGGCTTCTCTTGCTTTACTTGCTCCCTGCCTGCTTTTATAGGGCAGCATTTTTCTGCCACTTTTGGCTGCGAGACAAGCTTTGTCTGAACAAGCAGGAGGGAGTCTTTTTTGGCAGCTCCCCGTCTCCTCTGTTGTTTCCCCTGGTGTTTTGGCTCTTTCTCCCCTCTCTGTTTATTCCCTCGGGAGCCCAGACACTTGCAGAGCTGTTGAGACTCCGGCGAGGGTGCAGCAGTCACAAACATGCAATCACATTTCACTTTGCAGAGGGAGAAAAAGAGCAGATGCTGGGTGCAGGGAGCTGCTCCGGGTTCGGTGTTACTGGTACAGAGTCAGACCTGTGTTGGCACCATGTGGGCCACAACTCAGGTTGCTTTAGATGCCACCAGCAGTGGAGAGCACTGTGTCAACCACTCACAGAGCCAGCCAGGACAGGCCGGGTCAGTGGGATGAAGCTCAGCAACAAATTGCCGTCATCTTCTCCCTTGGAAAACTGCAGGGCTAGCGTGGAAAACCTTTGGAAACCTTCCTATCCTACAAGTCTGGGATGAATAATGACAGCTAAAAACCTCTGGTTTTCTAAAAGGAGCTTTTCTGGCATTTGAAAGAGATTTTATGAACTCTTTTGTGGTGGTAAGAGACTGGATTCAGAGGTCTTTCCCAGTTCTGCATCCTCAAATCCAACGGTTGTAACTTTAACATTGATTTTACCCAGGGAGTCTCGTGTCCTTTGTTAAAAAGAAGCCCAAGTTTGGTAATGACAATAGTTTTTTCTCACCTTAGCATTGCCTGTTTGGGGAATGGTGCCGACATGACTGTCTCTGATTTATCTGATTTATTTATGAGTGCCTGTTGGTGGTGCTGAGGTGATGAGGCCAGCAGCCTCCACAGAGGACCAGAGGACTCAAAGCCTCCTCACCAGGTGTGCAGGAGCCTGCATCCAGCCTCAACAGCTTTGCCATCTATTGGTGCGTCACAGGGATGGCTTTGAACCTTGGTTTTATCTGCTGGACCTGCCGGCTTATCTGGCACAGAGACCTCCATGGTCCTCCATGGGGAGCATTTGTTATGGGGCCCAGTCGACTCGGATGTCTGACCCCGCATCTGGCAGGATGAGTGATGGCGGGGAGGACCAGTTCCCCTTCCCTGAGCCTCTCCCAAGTGAGGCAGAAAACGCAGAGAGCGGCTTTCAGCACGGTCCAGCTCCTCGCGGGATGGCCGGCAGGGAGGTTTGTCTTCTCGACAAACCACCTCCGAGCGTTTCCTACGCGCCGCATGGGTCTGGGCTTGAGTCGCTGTGCTTTGAAGAGTGGGACCACACAGAAAGTCCAGCCGTCCAACGAGGGACGCTGCTAATTGTCTGTGTCTGCTCGGGTGTCTGGCTACCACTTGGCAGGAGCCACCCGTGCACGCTGAGCAAGGTGGACTGCAAAAACACAGCCCAGGCATCCGCGGCAAGGGCAAGCGGGTTGTTTGCGGCAACTCATGCTGTAAATTGCTCTATAAATAGCCGAGGAATTACCTTTCTATTTCTTTCAGGAAGATGCGCTTAACTAAACAGAGAGCAGCACGGAGGGATTGCTTTGTTTGTTGATACAGTTGGTCTCCATGCAGTACACGGGCTCTGCCAGGTTGGAAACCCTATCAATATTTTGGTGACATGGAGTTACTAAGCTACTGTCAAACCTCACTGAGAAAGCGAGCAGATTACCTCCCTGGACGCAGCTCGCTTGCTTAACTCGCAGCTCATCATTTCGAGCCCGTTTTTACATTTTATGGCAACGTTGTGCAATGTCGTTATCTAGTCCTACTTCGCTTCAGAGACGGTTGAGATCAGGGCGCTCTTCCCTTCCTCCTGGAGATGCTGAGCCGATAATGCTCCTCCCTACAACGCCCACGGCAGGAGGTGGAACCGGGATGCTGGAGGAGCCTTTTCTTTAGGAAACCCGTCCCCAGTCCAACGCGGCTCCCCATCCCAGCTGCGGTCATTCCACTGGGGTGGCTTTGCACAAGGCAGGCGAGGCGGGCTTGGCCAAGGGTTGTTTTGTTTGTTCTCCTCTCCGTGCTTTGACTCGGAGCCTTGGCAATCCCTGAGAAAATGCCTTGGGGTTAGAAAAGTCTGAAAATGTGTTTGTTTCAAATACTTGGCTGGGGTTTTTTTAGGCAAGGTTCCCAGCACAGGTGTGAACTTTTTTGGGTGCTGGTTGTAATGCAAACAGTGAAGGAAGCGCTCCCATATTCTGCCTGGATTTCATAACGCTCCAGCTCGCTTTGGGTTTTTTTGACTTGTGGCCCTTGGCACTGTTAGTTTTATTCCTTATTTATTCATTTATTACTTAAAAAACACTCTCCCTTCCCTGCCTCCCTCCCAGTCCTGAGCCATGTTTGGATGCAGATGGGGCACGAGGAGAAATTGTGGTCCCTTGGTGGCTTCGGCCCCACGCAGGGACACTGTGTGGGGCCTCCATCCTCCGGGGATCTCTCGCCCCAGAGCTATTAGGCCAGGTCCAGCCCTTGCGGGACTAGGGCAACTAATACAAGAGGGAAAGGTGGGTTTTTTTCATCTCTGCTGGAAAAAGGATAATTCACTGAACTCCCAAGCTGGCGTTTTGCCTGAATCAACGCTGGGCGCGCAGGATGGATTTCTCTTTTAAAGACGGGGCAAAAGCGTACCTTGTTTGCTTTACCTTTTTTCCCCTCCCCCTAGTTTGACGGAGCAATTGAAGGCCTTGTTGAAATAGGACTTTAAAAGTCAGACAAGCATTTTCTTGACATGCAAGGGGTCTGTGGCGTTCCTGTCAAAACACGGCTCAAGTGAAGGGACGTGGTGCTCGGAGTTAACTTCGTGTTTCTTTAGAAAATAATAGCGTAAAAAAACCCCAACAACCCAATACAAGTTTTGGCAGCAGAGCAAATGGACATAAACAAGCAGAAAATGAGAAGGTTTGTAATCCTTAAAGGATCAAGTCTGCTGGGGTTGCTGCAGGCGAGGAAACCAAAGAGGGTGGGAGGATCTCAGGGGAGCTTGTGATGCCTTTGAGAAAGGACCTGTGTGATATACGGACTGGTGACATAAGGACATATAAGGTGCTCAGGGGGGCAGGAGCTCTTGCTTCTTGTATTTCATTTATTAATGAGAATATTTCCATAATTAAACAAATAGTCTGGGGAGAGTAGCAGTGAGTCCCAGGTTTTCTCCAACCATAACTATTCTTGCAGTCTCCTTTGCTCTGTTGCTCCCCCGCTTCGCAGTGGTAGAAACACCCCAGCAAATGCCGTGGCCCAGGGAAATCGGCAGCTTGCTCTCCCCACAGCTCCAGTATTCAGGCACACTTTCAGGCAAGCACTTGGTCTCCTGAGCAGCTTCATTGCCTGGAGGAAGTTTTTGCTGGTTCGGTGGGAGCGTTTCCCCACCTTAAGGCTGGGATTAGGCCTGAGTGCTCTCCTGGTGATGGGCTTGGTTACACAAGGTTGTCAATTTTGCCACAGAAATTAATGAGGTTAAAGCAAACCAGCAAAGCCAATCAAGCTACCTCGAAGAATGCCCTTTCACTATTTTTAAAAGTGAGGATAAAATCCAAAAGGTCCATATTAACTCAATGCCAGTATCTATTTCTCCCTGTCTTTGTGCCGATTAGATCTAAGACAAGACCCTGGTTCTGCTCCTGTGGGCAGGACTGTCCCTTTAAAGAGTTGTATGAAAGACGTCATTTTCTTGGCATAGTTTTGATCCTCCTTTTGTCCTTATTCATTTAGTCCAATCTGAAATACTGGGAAATACTGTAGATGTAGTGCTGAGGGACATGGTTTGGTGGTAACTTGGCAGTGCTAGGTTAACGGTTGGACTTGATGATCTTAAAGGTGCCTTCCAACCAAAATGATTCTATGATTCTATGATTTTACAATTCCATGAAAAAAACCTGAACCCTCAAAGCCTGCAAAGCATTCCCGTGTCCACTGAGCTCTAGAGGATCTCTAGCTGTTGGCTGTCTGCTTAGTTTGCTTTTCTAAGGCCCCACTGAAGACACCGGTAGATATTTTGATTTGACAAGAAAAAATTCTCTAATTTTAATAAAATAAGTGAGAGTGAGCATCTGGGGATGCTGCAACCCTTGGTGTATTGCAAGCTCTGGTGCAATAGTGCCGGCCTCTGCCCCGCAGCCCTCCCACCCCAAAATTCCTCCTGACTGCTCTGGGATTTGCGGGCTATGGAGGGTCTCGCTGCCTTCCAGTGCGTGGGGTGTGGTGGGAGGGTGGGGAGGGACCTGCTAATCTGCTGGAAAGGAGATTTCCTGGAAAATCTCTAATGCAATCACCATGCCAATACAATGCAAGGCGGGGATCGTGATGGGAACAACGCCCTTCACTGGAATAGTTGAGGGGAGAAGTGCAATATAGCAGCGGCTGTGGCATCCCCCTTTGGCCTCACCCAGGCACAGAGAAGAAGGTATATGGCCAGGGTTAGGTTCAACCTGCTACAGGCTCCTTTAAATCCTCAAAGGTGGATCATGCTTTAATTGCTGCAGGGTCTGTCGCTGCCTCATTACATGGATTTAAGAAACTGAGGCAGCACCAGAAAAATGGCTCAGGTGGGGACAGCCAGCCCCTGGCATGCACCACCTCAGCTTGCCGCCTTCTGCTGGTCTTTGGGGATAAGCTATAGGACTCTTTCCTTCTAAAAATATTTTGAGCTCTTATTAGAGACTCCTTTGAAAGAGAACCAATTATAGCTCTTTGCATCATTTCCTTGCTCAAGCGTGACCCAGAAGTTGTAAGTACTCACATTTGCTATCTGTACTTCATTTCAACTTCAATAATAATCCCTGCTTTTAATTTGGTGCTGATTGATCGTGAAACTGCGTGTAAGCCATATGGCACCATGTTTGCAGTTTTACACCGTTCCCATTTTCCAGCAGTCATATCGAACGATTTACGTAGCCCCAGACATGCTTAAGGGACAGCCAAAGAGTGGCATTTGTTTTGATTATCTTATTAATGCTTTATTCAATCAAGAGAAATCACAGCGAATGCGTAGCAGACCAAATGTGTACAAACAAGACCGCCCAAACTCACATGAGCGCCAGCAGGCGGGCCGGGGGGAGGAGCGTTCGGTAGGGTTTTACACATCTGCTTTCCAAAAATCCAAATGTTACCTTTGTCAACAAGGCCTGAGAAACTCTTACTGAAGGCAAAAGACTTAGTTTGCTTTGACTTGTCCTTTTCTGGGTTTTCCTGAACGTAGCGGGCGCAGCTGGTGAGAGCCATGGGTCGTGCCCAGTGGGCTGGGGTCCACCTCGGGGGCGCGGGAGGAGTGTGGGGATGGGGTGAGCGTGGAGGACTCCCAAATTTCTATCTCACCAGCTTTCAGCCAGCTGTAGCACAGAGGTTTGCTGCCCCAGAGCCTGTGGCATCATGTCAGACCGAGGTGCTGGGTGCCACCTGGGCTCCGGCTGTGAGCAGGGCCACGTGTAGCATCCCACAAGTGCGGGGATGCCGAGCAGGGTCAGCCTGGGGGCTGCTGCATGGACCAGGCTGCGATTCCTGCTTGGCGCAGAGCCGCGCTGCCAGCTGCCCATCACCCGAGCTGTCATTGCAACGCCTGGTTTTGCAATGCTTTATCCAAACCGGGCTGTAGTCTCGAAACTGGGAGGATGCGTTTTGGCCGGCTGCGCTCCAAATCAGGAATTCCAAGTTTCCTCAAAACCTGACAAAGGAGAGAGTCATTTCCCGCAGAACAGATGGAAACGACTACTCCCACAGCTATGGGCTGGGTGTGCAACTGGGCACTTCTAAAATAAAGCTTGTCATTTTTCCTCCCAGTGTGCCTGTGAATGGACAAGCCACAGGTGCTTAATATGCACAGCCTAGATTATTCGAGTTTGAAACATAAAATAAAATGGCAAAGAGGCAGACAAATCATGACAAATACCAATATTCATTGTAATCTCATTCCTGGCAGTGTCTGGAGCCTTTTATGATAGCCAGGCATCTGAGAAAACCAATTCATATTTAAAAGATTAATTTCTTAAAGGTAAACTGCACATTCAAAATGAGAACCAGGTTAAGGGGAGAAATCTGGGCTGGATGCCTCACTCAGGCTGGGGTTGAGGCATATGAATATGATTTCAGCCTGAGGTTTGCAAAGATGTTTTAGGGATATAGTGCTCAGATCCTATTCATTTCAAAAGCTGCTGATCACTCACATCCCTCATGTGGCATTTTCCTTTTGGATAAATGCTGTTTGAATTAGCTAATTATACAAAGATCACTTTCTGTCATAAAGAGCTCCAGGTAGCTAAAAAGGAGAATATATTGCATTCTAACAACTGGAATACCAGTTGTTCATTTAATATTCAGTTTAAAATCTACCAAACTTTAAAGAAAAAAATAATAATCCTATCAGTTTCATACTTTCCCCAGTAAAAACCCATACCTTTGCCAAGGACAATGATTAATTCAATAATGAATTTGCACTTGCTGGCATAAAGTAGGAGCAAACAATTATGTGAGAGTGTTGCTAGTAAAAGCGCAGCAATCTGCTACAAATATTAGAAGTGTCTTCTGTCACACCGGGAAATGGATAGTTACCAATTGTTTTGCCCTGAGGAATGATTTTCTCCCTGACACAGAGTTTCTACCTGATAGCAAATGTAAAATGGAACATATATAAAGTAAACATTTCACATTATTGTATGCGCCGTTTCCTTCTAAAGCCTCACAGTTAAAACACAGAAAGCGAAAACAAAGCATCAGCTTTCCCAGAAGTGCCTTTGCAGTTGCACTTTACCCAGAGCAACTTCCAGTTGGGCGGCAGTGGGGAAGGTTCGACCTGCAGGACACGATGAGTTATAGTCTTTCTAGGAGGCTCTTGAAATCAGGAAAGCTCCAGAAACAGTAAGACCTTCTGAGTTGAATGACCATGATGCCCAGAGAGGGCGATGCTGTGGGGAGCCCCGTGAGCACCGAGTCGAGCAGATGGCCGTCAACTGACAATGGGGGTTTATCTGCAACAAGCAACTGTGCCTGTGATAAAGCAGATGTACATGCTGCTGCCAACGGCCCGTTCTCCTGGTTGGTCGCCTGTCACCACAAGCAGGTACAGGTTTTGCTGAAGGTAGCAATTCCCTGCAACTCTTTTTTCTGTACATGGGTAATTATTTGCAATGCCAGGAGTGACTCCTCTCCCGCCCAGCAGCGTGGACAGGAGACCTCTCCCTCCCTGCCCCCTGCTATTTTTCTTTAAGACAAAGCAAAAACCCAAGCAGGGAATTCGGAGAATGTTTTCTTCTTCCAACTAAGGAAATCTCAGGGGCTTCTTCTAAAACACTGGCGAGTGCCCCGGGCCTGGCTGCAATGTGCAGCATTTCACACCAGCTCAGCCCCGTCACTGGAAAATGTGCCCCAACCTCTTGGGCAGCAGCTGGGGAGCAGCTGGGAGCAGGGTCAGGAGCCAGAGGCAGAGCCAAAGCAAAAAGCAAAGGAGGGTTTCTATATAGGTGGTTTGGTTTTTTTTTGGATGAACATAGAAGGTAAATTTTATGCTTGCGTGTCCTTTTTCCCGCAAGGATGCTCACGGGCAGAGGTGTTGCTCCTCCCCTCCGTATCCTTGAACAAAAAGGGTTTGGGCAGATAAGCGGCCACACAGTCGGCGTTGCAATGAGGCAAGGTATCGCTTTGCCTGGCTTGGCACGTGGTGGAGGACACATCTTGGCACTGGGCTGCTGGGCTGATGCTGTGTCCCGTCCCCTTGTCACTCATAGTGGTCACTGGAGGGAAGCCTGATATTTTCTGCTGGATTTTACCCAAACGCTGTCGGCCTTTTTCACTGACGCGCAGCTCCGAGCTTGGTGTTAGTTTGGTTTTCACGTACAGTGATCAGGAACGGGTGTGGGGTCTCCCGACTGCCACCATATCTGCGGGTTTCTCCCTGGGTGGCCCTGCAGCTCCTGCTGCAGCTTCGCTCCTGGGGCAGCCTGAGCCACCCCAGGAGAAATACAGAGCATCAGCTAAAAAGGTCCAGGGGCTGGTTGAGAACCTCTGACCCTGTCTGTTTAATTAATTTATGGAAAAATAATTTTTTCCTCTTTCTGTAAGAAAATCCAGTATTTCTATATGAAATTTGGAGTGCTGAAGCTGAAGTCCCCCAACATAACGACAGTGGATCTCAGCACAGTGTAAATCTGCAGTAATTTATTTGACTTAAGCCACATGAAAACCAGCAGAATTTAGCTTCTATATAGATTTTTTTTTTTTGCCGTATTAGAGAAGTACAGAAATAGATTTTAATTATTTTTAAAGGAAAAATGGTTAAAATCAGAATTGATTGAAGTATTTGCTTTCTGGTGGGAGCAAGGAGTCTTTTGAGATCTCTTAGGCGAGCTTCAAAAACACCTAAAAGTTGCATGATCGAAGCTTTGTTTTCAATTATTCATTTGTTTTCAATATCTGAAGGTCATACAACAGGCTGGGATGGGGAATGCAGCTGTCATTAAAAATTTACTTACTTTTTGTACTCCAATTAAACTTACAGATAATAGCAGATAAAAACAACCATGCAATTGCTTTCCTGACGAAGGGACTGATTTATTGATACTGAACTTGGCTTCAGTGTACTTACACCAGGGATGAGTTTGTCTGCAAATGTTTGCTTCCATTTTAGGAAGAAAAAAATTGACAGCTGTAAAAACAGCAGGATGTGATACTGTCCTTGATGAGGATTTTTCTTGGCAGCATGGTATACACGTCTTGCAAGACCGTGACATGCCCCGTTCCCTTGGAAGACACGGTCAGCTAATGCTAGTATGTTAAATTAGGGATTCACTCCTCTCCACTCCCTCTGCAGTCAATGAAAAAAGGGAGGAGAGCTGGATCTATGATGGGAATGGGGATGGAGGAGCTGCCTTCAGAGTCCAAGCACAGGACCTCTCCTGCATTTCACAGGATCTGTGAATTTTGCTACATTAAAAGTAAGATCTTTCCTGAGAAATCGCTTCCCGTTCAGTTTGCTAGACCTGCATGTTGGTGTTTCAACAGTTCATCAGGGTATCAGTGGGAACTAAGTTATCGAAATACTAAGTGCTTTTGGAAATCCAGTATTTGAACAATACCTCCATTTACAGAAGGAAGAGGAGATGCTGCAGTGAATCGATATATCCTGCACGCATCTTGGACATAGTGACTGACGGGGCCCATAGTACCTAGAACAACTGCAGAAATAATTGGAATATGCAGCAATAATGCAACCTTTTCTTACACGTGACCTAAAAAAGAAATGGGACCCAGCTTCATACACCATCTTCTCCTGTCTGAGTCAGGGCTAGATTTACAATGTGTGTTCTCAGCTACAGCTACACCGTATATTCTTTGACAGAGAAAATTGGGTAGCTACACCAAAGCAAACTCTCTAACAAAACCCCAGCAATTTTAGACAGAAATGGACCTGACCAAAGATAGTTGCACTCTTATCCCTAAGGCTCTCTTCTTCTATGTGTTTCTCCATCTCTCGTTGTGGTTTTGTTTGGTTTGTCCCTCTCAAAACTACATCTAAGCTTATTAGTAATATTAGGGATTGATCAAATGAATCATTTTACTGTGAGATTTCTTGCTAGTGAGCTTATTTTCTGCATAGCAGTTACCCCCCACCTATAGCCTCTGCTCTGAAAGGAAACTCATCACCTGTGTGGGGTGAAAAATTCAGGAATACTTGATAATTTGGTAAGTGATTCACTGCAAACAGGGTGTCTATTTTGGTTAAGAACACAAGAATCGATGCAAATTCTGCTTAGGAATGGTCACAGAACTTGCTTAATTTTTACCCTTTATTTTTGCTATGAAGAGAACTGTCTTGACTATCCCACAGGCTTTGATGGGAAGTTTAGAAAAAACGTTAACAGTAAAGATAAGAGTATGCCATTACGTATTTGTTTTTTTGAGAGTAAGTTTGCTGAAACTATAGGCAAAATATCCTGCGCAACATGTTACTCTCGGAGGCCTGATGACAGCAGATTACAGTAGGAACTATGCAGATAACAAGGTCCCATGAGTTCGGTGGGTTATGTCATTCTTACTGGACTAAACTTTCATCCCCTTTTTTAATGCTACTCCGATGTGCTCTTCAGAAGCTTTGAATTTCATGGAACATCAAAGAAGTTATCTTCATGGTACTTTCAGAAAGACTGATGGTACAGGCTTGCTGTCATCACATTGTCATCTCGTCCAAAGTGGCTGAATTGCAATAAATTAAAGCTCTGGTTTGACCACGGAAAGGCTTGTATGTACGCTTCTAAGGACAAACTCCTGCTATAAGCCTATAAAATGACTAAGATGGATGAGGGGGACTTAGGTTTGAACCAATCTGTAGGTCCTCCTCATGCCTTTAAGTCTGACTGATACGACTACGTGCAATGAGTAAGAACATTGGGTCTGAATTATGAAAACAGCTGCAGCAGAGGATGGCTCTTAAATCTTCTCTGGATGTCTGCGTGTACATGCGCGTGTATCAGTCAGCCCTGTCTTCCTGCTCAGCATCCAGCTGGTCATCCTTCTAGGCAAAGCTTAATGAACCGTTTTCAGCAAATTTGAGTGGAATTTGATGAGCAGTTTCAGGTGAGGTGTTGTATGAGGTGAATTTTGTAAGGATTTAAAGTGCCTGCTAATAAGTTTTTAAGCAAGAATTTTCGCTTTGTTATTTGTTATTTTTCAACAGTGTGAGAAGCACTGAGTGGAGTAATGGGCCATTTTGACTCTTCATTTTAATATATTTCATATATGTCAATGTCCAAGCTAAATATGCTCATCCTAAATTATCATTTAAACATTTAAACACTCCCCAGGGTGAATGTTACTATAGCCATGGTGAAAACCTTAAACTGGCAACAACAAGCGTTCAAAAAACATGAGCACTGAACAAAGAGGAGATCCAAACTTCAGCTGAGATGAAGTCTGGAGGACCAGGTTTTGGGATTGCTCCTTACCAGGACACTTGAATGTCCTCGTTGTGTTGAATGATGTCTGGGAAGAATGCTGGGATTGCCTTTTCATTTTCATGGGAGGTTTTCTGTACCCAGCCTTTTTTCTGCATGTCACTTCCTTGCAAGCTTATAAGGGCAATGCAACCCGCTAAACTAAGGGCCCTTTGTCAGAGAGTTGCAGCTGAGAGAAGTCTAATGCAGCATCCTTAAGCTTAATGCAGTATTTGCCTGGGAAGGAGAGAAAGTGCTCAACTCAGTTACTAATACAGACATAAGCAAAATAAGTTTAGGGATTCTCTCCGTTGCAGTTAGAATTTTTCTATGAGTTTTCTGAAATGAAAATAACTTCTGGACCATATTATTTTTTTTCTTTCTGCTGATATGCGCATTGTAATACAGGGAATATTTTGGTATATTTTACCATATAGACATGATGTTAAGATCATCTTTCTTTCTTCTTGGATATTCACAGAAACAGCCTGAGATCTATAAGCTTACCAGTTTAGATAAAAAGAAGAGCAGTTCTTGTTTTCCTTCACTAGATTTTAGTGAGGTGAAAAGTTAAAAATTGCCTTTAAGGAAAGGACAATTACAGAAGAGGGCAGCCTAGAAGCATAAGTGCTAGAAGCTAACTGAATGGATACAATTGCATTTAAAAAAACCCTTTATCTTATTGCTATGTTAATATTAGTGTAATTTCTTTTTCCTTTCTGGGACACAATGTCACACTAAGCTGATATAGGTATGATTAGATAAATGTTTCTCTTACATGTATACCGCCTTAGTGGCTTGCGTGTGTACACTTTTAATGATTGAGTTCTCCTTCCTATTAGAAAATATCCTTTTATACTTTAGCTAATGTAAAAGGACACAGCAAAAAGTATCCTATGTTTGGGAAATAGAGTTGAAAGTATTTGAAAAGTTGGAATTTATCAGAATGAGCAGATCTAAACAAGTAATGTGACTGGTGCGAAGGGAAACCCCTTCCTTTGAGAAAAATGGAAAAACAAATTCCAGACACACATCTTGTTTTCAATTAGTGAACGGTAAATTTCCTGGAATTTCTGGGTAGTATCAGATTTAAATTTTTGGGCCTTGATATTTCAAGTGTGTCTGACTTTGCTCACAGAAGCCTCCCTGAACTCAGCGGCAGCAGAGCCTCTGCAGAGGAGATCCTTTCCTGGTGGTCATGCCCAGGGAGCATCACCCAAACCCAAAGGGACCGAATCCAGCCCAGTACATAGACACAGGATAGCACTAGGAGATGATCATTATTAAACCAAGCAGTAAAATTTCTTCTCCCAATCCTTCCTCAGCTATTCCCTGCCCATGCATTCAAAATAACTCTGTTCTCACGTGAAAGAGAACAGGAATCTGGGCAGCTGATACCCAGTTTCAAAGTCTTTTTTGCTGCTATTGTGGTTGTCTAGTTACTGTTTCAACAGGAAGGTGTTTAATCAATGCAAGGCAAAAGGCAGAGAAATTAGCTGGTGATTTCCAGAAGGAGAAAATGTCGGGCTGATTAGAGTGTTTCTTTCTCAGGATGGAGTAGACAATACAAAGCGTGTGATAACACGCTCAAGATATGCCTCAGATCCCCACCAGCAGCCCTGTGAATGAATGGCACATTTCCTATCATGGCTTTCACAGTCCGAGGCTGATAAGAAAAGTTTAGTGCAGCAGAGCATGTTTGTGCGAGATCCTTGAATACACCTTTGGAAAACCTTCATCTTCTCTCAGGCAACAAAACCATAAGAAGTTCAATGAAAGGAAGCAGATCCCTCTGAATTTTTAGCATGTGAATTTGGTGGTTTATTTAATTTTATTTTTCCTATTAGATAAATATATTCTCCAGTTCACATGATGGCAGGAGGACAGGAAGAAAGAGGATCTTTCTCTTAAGTTTTGATGTGGAGAAGTGAAATGTTTGCTCTCCAAGTGGGTACAATGTCTTTTTTGTGCTTTAAAATTTGATTGACACTGGCAAAAGGGACATATTATGTACATAGCACATGTAGCCCTTCATATCCTGCTCGATGTGTGAGCCGAAGTCGTTAATCTCACCCATTTCCTATGCTCAGCACTGTGTGCCAAGATGTTCAGAAATAGCTAGGGATTTGGGATGCCTTAGCTATTGGGTGTCCAGCTAAAGAGACTTCTAAAGGTCTTGGCTTTCAGAAAGCTTTGAATAGCCGTCCTCTGAAAACTGGGCTTGTAGAATGTCTGTTGGCAAGAGACTGGACTCGGTCCTTGGAGGTGTTCATGGAGTGGACGTTTTCACAGTTGCAGGTTGGGCTTGGAGCATCGCTGGCATCCTAAGATGGTCTTTCAGAGTCACGCTGCCACGAAGGCAGCGGGGTTGGACTGCAGCTGTTACCTGTTCTGTTGTGCTGCTTTAGTTTTCCTCCGATTTGTACTTGGCTGGCACAAGCAAAGGGCAGATTTTCCCCTTGGGATAAAATTTGTGACCTTTAAATGTAAAAGAAGGAAAAAAGAAGTGCCTTCCTGAGGTATCCCAATATTATGTTCAGTAGGATTCAAAACAGGTACGCCAAGGCTATGATTGATCTTCATGCTCTAAGCTTTAGAGAGAGAAGAGCGATGCCTCTGCTGTGTATTAAATTTGCAAACATCAAGTTTAATAGAAATGTCAAATTCATCTTGCTCTAACTGGTATCCCCCAACACTAGTTCCGATCCTGTCCTGTCCTGTCCTGTCCTATCCTGAGAATAAACAATATGCAGAACATATTCTCCACCAGAGAATAAACAATATGCGGAACAGAACCAGCATGTACCAGCTTGTCTTAGTGGTGCAAAGCTGAAAAATACCTGGGTAAACATGGCAAAAGTACCTATTGACAAATTGGCCACTCAAGAACCCAGTGACCTCTGAAATGCTGGAGCCCTGCCAAAGTCCAGCAATGGCAAAGAATATGATGAACCACATATGTTTGAGAGTGAAGACGTGGGGAGAGATATAAATTACATCCCGGATGTTGCAACGTCCTACAGCTAACACCTCTATTATCTACAGTGGTGTGTATATAGCGTACAATTACACACACTTAATCTGAGGAATAAATATGTCAAGGGAAAGCCAGTTTTCGTCTCTCCGTTTCCAAAGCTTCTTTCAGTCTTTTAAAAATAATATAATACAAAATAATAAAATCTGCTCTTCAGGATGTCTGCAGCCAGTTTGGCAGGTTCAAAAGATAATCCTTCACACCTTTTGGCTTTAAATAAATCACTTTTTGTGTAGAGAAGAAAAGCAGCGTAGACTCTTTCTTCCTTTCAGGAACCAACCCTATGCGATACCTCCCAGCTATGTAAATGCTGCGGTCATCATGCAAACACATTTCTCGGCTGGGCAGGCGTCTAACATATTTTCTTCAGACCCGGGGACCGCAGGAATAGGGTTTGTCCATTCTTCATGATTTGAAATAGCCCGTCTATTAATCCTTTGCAAACTCTTTGTAAAGGCAGAGAAAGGATGCTTGTCCACGCAAATAAGCACTGTTGGTTTTGCTTACAGAGGTATGCAGTTCGCCTTAATGATCTCATGTAACATGGAGGCCTTGAATTTTTCCTTTCCATATTCTGTTTCCAGACTTTCCACTGCCCTCCTCCCCCTGGAAGCCGTCTCGCAGGTAGGGTTACTCATGAAAGTTAGGGGTGCTCATTACCTCCCGTCTTCCCAAGGTGCACAGGCCGGGGAGGCACGGTTGATAGCAACTGCTCCTGTGAATATTGAACGCCTGCAACATGAGCCAGGTCCTGAGCCCCAACGGAGAGCCTGCAGTCCTCTCCTCCTGCCAGCGACGGATGGCGGGAGCGTTGTGAAATGTTAGAAGATGCAGAGGTCTTATGTGCATTTCTCGGGGAATAATGCCCGTTGGTTTGAGTTTTTTGTTTTGTTTTGGGTTTTTTTTTTGTTTTTTTTTTTTAATCTGCATCCCTGTCTTCAGTGAGAAAAAGCAAGATGCTTCTGTATTCAGAACAGCAAATTTTTGGTCCTGGGAAGATGCACGGAATGCTAATGACAGTAGTGGTTATGAATAAGGTTCTTGGTAGGGAGAACTATGAAAATGGGAGGAGGCTCTGCCTTGGTCCGGCTGAGGTTTCTGAAAGATGATTTCATGACCCCACCCTGTGCCAAGACCAGCCGAAAGAAAAAGTCATGCTTATGCTTTATGTAGAACGTATACCACTGATTTTTTTCTCTGAAACACAGCCACAGTCTTTTGCTGGTTAGATGGAGGTGTGTGGATAACACATATTACCAATACTGATATCTTATGTTCAGAGAAAAAAATAAAAACCTTTTAAAGCTACTTCTCTAAAGATTTATTCAACACTTGCTGTTACTCCCTGCTTGATCTTTGGCTCAGGCCTGCACTGAATAGCCATTGATTCTGCTTTTAAATGCAATATCGGATATTTAAAAAAAAAATTAGTCCTCCGCCAAATGAAAAAACCTTTTCCTCTTAAAACCTGGGATATTTATTCTCCTGCTCTTGTGCGAAGACGTGGTTGCTTCTTTCCATGTCCTCACTTCTGGCCAGCCGCAGCTTACTTTCTCTGCTGAAACGGTGTGGAAGAGTGGCTCTTCAGTGAGATGTTTGATGTTTTTAAGCGGTGGTTTGCAAGCCCGCTGCTAAAAGCTCGTCTTCCTCCCACCACCGTGCGTGTCCTGTGGAGCCCCACGTCCTCCTTCACGGCTCAGCTGTGGCTGCATGGCTGCTAATCTCATCTTCTCGCCCGCCTGGGGGGCTAAACCATTTGACCTGTGACCTTCAGCTGATCTGAAACCTCCATCAATCCTCCTGAAAAGTTTTACTAGAATCAGGGCTTCCAAATGACCCTTTGCATAGTTCCTAAAAGGAAAAAAAAAAAAAAAAACCCAACTGACCCCGCTAGCCCTAGTTTGCAAAAAAAAAAAAACCCACCCACCCAGCCCTGTGCTGTTTTCTGTTGTTTTAGCAGAAAGCAAACATAACTCATAAAAACACAGGCAAGAAAAATACAGCACGCTTGTTGCCAGAAAAACAAATTGTAACAGAACATAGAGGGGCCTCTCGCAGGGAGGAGGCAGGGAAGAAACACCTGTGATTTCCATTGAAAATCCCCTGATATCTACATTCCCTCTGTTCTGCTCCAATAAAAGCTCTTGTGTGCTCTACCTCTGACCCCGGGGCAAGGTCTCGATGAGGAGAGGTCTCTCCTTGTTGGGCCGCTTGGCCGCAGCCCTGAGCACTGGACCAGTGAATCACAGCGCGCAGCTGAGGAGCACAGAGCGTGCCTGCCAATTGTCCTCATGTCATTGCTATGGTTATCTTAAAGTGCTCTGCAGATGTTTGTCTGCTTAAAAAACAAAAGAAAAAAAGGAGTAAAGAGAGAGGAAGATAAAAACAAAGCTTTAAATTTCCCTGCTCCCTGACTGTTATACCACAACTGCTAAAAACTTTGGATGGAGGCGAGCTGTTGTTGCTGATTGGGTCTTGGACCGTGATGGTCCCTAGAGGCTCTGGTGGAGAGAAGATGCCCAGATGGCCCTGCTGTGCCCACGGGGACATGCTGAGCACATCCAGTGACAAGTGAGCAGGGAGTAGGGATGGTGCCCAGGACATGTGCGCAGTGCTCGGACAGTCTCGCTTCTGCTTTGGCCCTTCCAAGAGCAGAGGGACATTCACAGGAGCTGAGTTCAGCCCTGTGACATCCCCTCCAAGCTAGCTGATAAATGTTTTCGCATATAATTTTCCTAAAACTCTTTTGTTGCGGTGTGGACTTTGGGCATTGAAATCAGTTAGGCACAGGCGACTGAAATCGGTACCTCTGCACCACATCGTGGGCGCAAATCGTCCTGGAAGCTCTGAAAAATCAAAGTTCAGGATTAGGAAGTGTAACTGCAGCAGAACGGCTCCTTGCTGGATAAATAGCTAACGCAGCTGCAGTGCTTACAGGACCCCTCTTAGGACTGTTGTGCAGCATAGACCTGCCCATTGGGGTAATTGCAGCACTGAGCCTTAGCACACAACTCAAATATCCAGTTTTCAGCATTGAGGCATGTAACCCCACCTGCAGGTGCTTTTGCAAACACCGTCTCTTAGTTGCTTGGTAACGTCTCATATTCATGACTATCCTTCCCCAAATGCTCCTTGACCAAACTGCACAGGGACAGTGGGACTCGGAGAAGAGATTTGAGACTTAACATGGACCTGAATGTGGCATTTGAACATTTGTTGTGGTTGTTTTACAACTTTTTCAGACTTGGTGTTTATAGGAGGCAGGAAGATAAATGACGGGAGGGATAAGCGCTGTGGATGTAATTTGGATGCTGCTTCATGTTACAACCACTGCAGCACTTGCAATGGTATGTCCAAACGCCATGCAGGGACATTATGAGAGCGTCCAGCTCTCCTGGAATCAAGAGATTTTTTCCATCAACTTACGTGAGCCCTGAATCGCATTAGAAATGAGTGTGCACATCCTCAGCAGCAGCACCAGCACACCGGGCTTGGGGGTGTTATAACAGGACATGTCCCTAAACCACACAGAAAGAGAAACAGCCCGGGGAGAAAGCTCCCTCTGTTATTTCACGGGTGGTAGGTTCAAATGCACAGTGTTTTCAAGAACATTTCGTGAGGCTGGGGTGGCTAAATGTAGTTTCAAAATAAGACAATTTCCTTCACAAAATGGGGTGAAAAATCCTTATTAGGAAAGCAGAGCCCAACTCAAGAGTTGAATAGAAAATAGTCTTGCTATAAAAAGCATCGTTGCCTCTCTCTGGAACATAAGCCCATGCACATAAAGAGCTCAATTCATCAACACATGCAATGCTTCGCTGACCTGGGGTCTCCAAATTGTTTGCCTTGCTGTAGGACAGGGAGAGAGACATGGCTTGAAACTATCTGACAAGCCCTTTCTTTGGAGCTGCCTGATTTACCTTCCGAAGGGCAAAAGAGGGAGCTCATGCTACAAGAAGAAGACAAACTGTGCAACAGATAAGACTTTCTTCTCAGGACAAGGAAGATCCCAAGAGCTCTGGCATCTGAAACTTCCCTGGTCTGGTCAGAGCTACCTGAGCACCTCCACAGCTGAGGAGGGGTTCCACTGAAACAGATTTCCTTCAACAATCAAAGGCTGTGTGAAAAATTGCCAATTTTATTAGAAGTTCTTGATTTGGGGTAGTCTTTGAAGTTTATCAGCTCATTGAAGAGGCTCACTAGTATTTTTATTTCCTCCTTTCCTTCTCTTATCCTACATGAAAAACACCAACAAACACCAACCCAGCTGACGGAACGAAATGGGCTTCAGGCAAGAGGAGAAATCAGGAAACATTTTGGAAAGTACTTCAGTAAACCTTGGCTAAAATACTGAGGAAGTGGGTTTCTTTGCATCTTGGAGTGGAGGAAGTCTCCCTGATACTGACGATTTCCCATTTTTTGCATATGCCATATCTTTCCCCACTTAAATTAGAGCTGTGGCTTTGCAAATGGTCCTGGAGCTTGGCTTTGCAAACAGGTGTCAGGCATGTGTTGAGGTGGTCTTTTGGTCCCGATGTTTGAATGCCCCATGTGCCACGCTCCCTCCCAGGCATCGCTCAGCCTCAGCTGTGGCACGGGGATGTGCTGGGGGATGTCTCCTGGGTGGCATTGCAACCGGGGCACTTGTCTCATTTCCAAATCCCCTTCCAATTTCTTTTTGGGGTTTTGCTCAGTGATACAGGGTGTGACATCTTCAGGTCCAGGACAGACCACATGAAAAATGACCCTGTACAGATTGAAAAAGAGGAAAAAAAACTCAAATCAACACCAAACAATGCATGTCCTGGTAATAATTCTGGTTAAATTATGTGGTCAGAGTAATACTTGTGCTGCCTCAGAGTCAGCCAGCGTGGCCTGCCTCCGAAGCCTGCAGAGATTTGGTATGGCCAGAGTTCCCCAGCTTATGCTTCTGCATTCAAGCTAATGTTACCACTAGCTAGTCATTTCAGTTTGGTTCTCCATCTGAGGAGATCACTGTCCAAAGAGGGATAAAGGGTTCCTTTCTTCTGGGTAGCATCTGAAATCACAGCCTGGGCTTTGGTAACAAGATACTGGTGGCTTCAGTTCTTCCGATAAGGGGGAATGCTTCTTTTCCTTGTTGTTGTTAATCCTGGGAGTGGAGATCAGTTGCAGTGCAGGTGTCTGATTTTCATTAAAATTGCAAATTGGACTGGATGCTTGATCAGATAACAAAGACATCATTGAAACCATGTGTCTTCCTTCAGCAGCAGAACAGGGGACAAGACAAAGAATTTCCCAGTGTGTGTCCACTTGTGCATATTTACTGCAGAGAGTGAGTCTTAATACTTTGGTCATGGGAGAATAAATAGCTTCTAAGAAATGCCAACCCTATCAAACTTGTTGCAGCTTTGGAACAGCTTTTGAGTTGAATAGAAGAAATACAGTATTAGCCCTTTGGGGAAAATACAGGCTGTTCTCAAAGGAAATCAATTAACTGCAGCATCTCTTTGGTCCCAGTTCAGCGGATCTTCCCTTTTTATCAAAGAACTTAAGTGTTTTCTTAGCTTTAAGCATGAGCTTAAGTGCTTTGATGAACAAGGATGGGCTTTCACTCATGCTGCTGTCCTCTCCAGAATCAAGACCACGTGTTTTTTTACTATGGGAAAGAGAACAAGTTAGACAGAGAGATCCAATCAGTCATTCTGTTTGGAAATCATATGCAAAAAGCTCGCCTGGAGTAGGAAAGAGTTTGGGCTGATGGCATATACACGATGCTTGGAAAGGAGGTTCCTTGTACGATGTCCTCTTGGCAGCTAAACAAAGTGATTTTGAAGCAAACAAACACACAAACATTGCCTTTTCCTAAGGCAGATGTTACTGCATTTATATGTCTTAATTATGTTGTTTTTTAAATTGTTGTCCTCTCCTCCTCTTCTTTGTATCAACATACCTATGAACTTCCCTTAGTAGTGATGAACGGTGCAGCTAAACAAAGTTTCATCCAACCCAAACTATTAGCTAGCAGGTATCTAGGATAGGTTCATCTTAATCCTTTAAACACTCCAGAAACTATGATCAATGAGAAAGGTGCTGAGCGGTGCCTACACATAGATGTGCATTTCTGTCTAAACTCTGTGAGACAGGGAGTTTTCAGCTGTGATCTGTTTGGCTGGTGTTTGCAGAGCTTTTGAAGAGGATGTATTTAAAATGGTGCATGTTAAATGAGTACTGGGCATTAGAGGAAGCCTGAATGATCTTATCTTGGCCATCAGTAGGGTTAGATGCAGCTACAACACAATACTTACCTATTCAGGGGTGAACAAAACTCTGTTCCTAGTGCAGGGGAGGAAGGGTTGCCCATGCTAAAAATGTCTTATTTGGATGCTTTTTACCAAATCTGCTCTGCTCCACGGCAAATATTGCAAAAGGAATTCCTCAGGGAGTTCAGACAGGTCATAGCTTGGGAGGGCAAATAATTCTTGACTTTTACAACAAAGCGGTAATGAGAAGTTCATTGTGCTTTGCACACAGAGTGAGCAACTAAATATTTAAAGTATAATTTGTTGTCCTGGTGTCCTTGAGTAACACCTTCTCAGCCATAGCTGTCACCAACACAAGTCCCATCTCATGTGTGAGGCCGCTTGGTTTGCTCAGATGAAGGACGTGGTACGGATGGTGGTTGCCCCTGTGGCTCTGGTCATGGGAACAAAGTCGCGCAGGAGCAGTTAGCTGTGATGTGCCGAGTCAGCTGTGCCTCGGGATGCCCTGAGTGCGCACCCTGATTGCTGGTAAAATGGGCAAATTCAGATAAACTGTGGGACTCTGAGAAAGAGCTGAACTTCTCACCCCCAAAATGCTGTGAAAAGCCTATGAAAGACTGTGAAACATTTTGTTTTCCAAGGAGCGGGCATTATTTAAATATTACAGAAATATGCAAGGAATTTCTTTGGGACTAGGACACACAATATAGACATACAAACTGATTGCTGTGACAGCTTCCCATGCAATAAGCACTCCCCATTTACTGTTCACTTTCATCCCTTGGTAAATGGGAGGTAATTTGAAGATATTTTCATTCCTCTCAGAGCATCACTTGGGATATCTGTAGAATCCACACGGCGTCACGATTCCAAGAAATCTGCCAGGATTATGTTCTGAAGTTTGCTTTGGATAAAAAAGGACTCAAAAGGTCATAGATTATCCCAGGACATATCAAAATATGCATTAAAAATTTCCATGTTCTTCAACTTGTGGTAAAAGTCAGCCACATTCACTCAGTTTTGTTCAAGTTTAAACTCGAGGGACCTTATCTGTGCTTGCCAGTGTGTCAGTGCCTTGAGAGGGGAGGTGGAAACTGCTCACTGGACTCTTGCCTGTGTCCCGTCGGAGGGGAAGCGAGTGCCGGAACAGGCGAGGGGAGAATTCAGACTATAAAGCACGGGAAACTGTCGGCCCAAAATAGGACTATGTAGAGTTACAGTGTTAATTAGTGCAGAGGAGCAGCTATTTGAGCATCATTTATAACCTTCTCTTATGGCAGTGGAAATCTGGCAGGAAATTGCTTCGTGCATGGCTCAGTCAGATGTGCCGCGAGCCCCAGTCCAGGAGAGCAGGTGGTTTTCAAGGACAGCAGTCATCCAGAAGCTGAGCTTTGGGAAGCAGCTGCTATCATCACTGTGGGGAAAATGTGGTTTGCTCCAGCTCTGCTTTGCGTATCGCCTAAAGGGATGAACATTGCAGTGGAGCCGACATCACCATCCTTGCCTTTTTGCTTCATCTTAATGGGATTTCCAGCCTCCTCAACACGCAGCAGATCACCAAAGGACTTTGCTGGTTTCCTTGCTGCCACCTCCTCTGATTAGCTCTTATATTAGCAAAAACCTTTTTTCACTGGTAAGGTGAAGGTGACACACAGTGGCACACCATGCCATGAACACACTCCTGTTGTACCTACCAAGTCGGTGTCAGAGGGTGCGGGCATGGAAATAGATGTTGCAGCACGTTGTGTGCCGACCACTCATTGAAGTGCATCTGTAAATGCTGTCCACCTCTCTGTTTCAGACATGTTGTCAGAGGATCATTTCTAATCACAGAAGAATGGTGTCGAGAGGAAGATGAAATCATCACTGGGCAGGAGGTTACAACAGCGACAAGATCAGTCGAAGCCCCTTGGCCAAAACTATCTAATAACGAGCAGTGGGCCAGAACGCCAACATCGGTGACCCTGAAATTGTTTTGGTTTTGTATCAGCTTAAATAATCTTATCTGGCAACTCCGTTCTAAACAAAAGCAGGATTTTAATGGCTATCCTCAATGCTTTTGCCTGTGCTACAGTGGCAAGCCATGTTTCAGAGGGTCAGTAATGGAAAGCAGATGTTTAAATGTGTACAACAAGAAGCAAAAAAGCAAATAGTGCAAGCACAGAGTCTAACATGAGAAGAAGGGTTCCTCTGAATTGTAATAATGAAGGACCCACGTTCATGAAACACAGGATTAGATAAACTGCTATTTTTTAATTGTTGTGCACAGCTGCTTTCACGGCTATAAAATCTCAGTCCTTGTAATATATCTGAATCAGAACCTTATTTTAGCATAGCCTGCTCCTAGTTCATACAGGGATACACCACTGCACAAGTAGCGTTGCAGGAAAGCGCTACGCTGCCAAACAGACAATACAAGATTAATTATTTGCCCGGCACACTGCTGCCAGGCTATGAAAAATGCTTCTATGTATTCTTTTAATTAAGAAGAGATACTTGCACTGAGTAATGAAGAGACCTACTTTGAAATCGGAGAGATTCCAATATTTCAAAATCAGTTTTCGTTCCAAATTGGCTTTCTGAAACATGTCTCTTCAGAAAGTTTTTTTAGTTGTGTCAAAACATTATGCAATTCAAAATATGTATCTCCTGCAATATTTAAGCCATCGATGAACATTTAGAAATTATTACCATGAAAAAGAATCCAAGTGAATAACGTTTCTTTTCCTTTAAACATCAATTTACTCTCCTGAAGTGCATTACTTTGGACATGCTTCATTTTTGCATACAAAACTTGTATTTTTTTACACCAACAGTATCAATATCTATACAACATTTATTTCTCTGCATCAAAGGAATGTGATGTGATACATGAAAATAAACAATTTTCTAAAATTGTTTTTTATGGGATGCATATAAACATGCAGAACTACAGCTAGACGGTTAAAAGAAATATTGGAATCGCTCTATTTGAAATGATAAAGATCATCTTGTTCTTTTTCAGCCTGTCTCCCTGCTATTCTTGGATGAAGAATAAACGGTCTCAAAGTAAATGCTGCATTGAAATCCATTGAGAAAAAATTAAACTTTTATATTATTTACTGGGAAAAATGATGATTCTGCGAGCTGACGTTAAGGGACAGATTTTCAACATTATTCACCCATTGAAAATAGCTCCTATTGTTCCCAAGTTCAAAAGCCTCTCTGGTTATTGCAACTCTGTCCTAAATATGTAGCTAAACAGTCGGGCTCAGACTCTTAAAACGCAGTTGCACAAACATGTGACTGGCCCATGCCGTTAGCGCCCGGCGCAGGCAGGGATGCTGCTCGCACCCTCCAGCGATGCCGCAGGCACTGGGTTTGTACTTGCATCTAACAGGACCATGGTTTTGGCTGGAGCAAGAGCGCAGAGAGGTTACATGAACCCTCTTTTCTTCACTGAAAGCTGGACCTCGGCATTTTGCTGTATTTCCGATGAGTCTATCACAAGAAATGTTAGCTGCTTTGTAAGATCAAGCAGTGGTAGATATGTGTGTTGCTTTGGGGTTTGACAGGGAACGAAAGGTCTCCTCTAGGTTGAGCGATGCTCTGCACCTTGGGCACCGGGTCTTCCTGCTAGGTCTTATGGGAGGGGTCCTTCCTCCCCCCAGACCACGTCTTATCTCCTTGCTCCGTGTCAGCGTGGCTCTGGCAACAGGGTTTTGTCATGGGGAAGCCGCTGTGGGATGGCGGCCTCTATTGAGACAGCACAAGTTGTGATCACCCGAGAGGCCGTGCCCCCAAACAGGAGCAAACCCGCTCCCCAGCGTGGGGCTGGGGGGGCCTGGAAGAGCCTCGAAGGACGCGCGGGAGGCAGCGAGCATCGCAGCCATGGCCAGCAGTTGTCAGACCCCGGGAAAATTTCACACATGATTTCTCTGTGTAAATGAAGCAAGATAAACAGGATTTGGTATGAATTTAAACATAACACTGGTTATATTATTTGGGAACAAAACAGTTGCATAACCCTGTGGAAAACAGCACAGCTGTTCCCGCCGGACAGGCATGCCAAGAGCCGCTTCCTCCCCTGCCAGAGGTACGCGCCTGCAATTAGGTTTTCTTCCCCCCTCCCGCACAGTGATGCTTGCTGCCTGTCCTGGGGGTTCCTGGGCAAATCTGTTAGCCCCCTCCTCTCTGGTTTCAGAAGTCATCTACAAATAAATGCTTAAAAAACGTGAAATGGATCCCCGCTGCTGCAGAGCCCCTGCTTGCTGAACTGAACCGGGGAGGCCGGGTCTGCGCCGCCTCTCGCCTCCCTTCGTGCTCTCGGCCTGCGATAAATGCGCACAGCATGAAAATCCGATTTGCTGTGAGATTAGGGGAGCATAATCTCATTAACGATGACAAGCTCCACTGGCCCGCTCTGCCGCCCACTACATATCCCCGCACAGCAAGGGAGGGCTTTGATTAACAGCTTGCTGCAAAGATAACAATCCTGCCAGCTCTGCTGGCATCGCAGGGAGACGCACCCCGGACGGAGCCTTAGGAGCTGGGCATCAGCGCAATCCCCAGGTCTACTTGTGTGTGGTGTGATGGTTGATTTAGGATGAGATTTGGTCTGGTCTCCTGGACCTAATGTCCCCATAAGTGGTAGAGGCCTCTAAAGGAGCAGTCACTGGTTAACCGCCATCCTGGAGGATGCTTATGGTCAGCTTTCCTCCAAATGGACCCCAGTTTGCTCTCACTAAAGCTGCTTTGCGATGTGACAGCCTGCGTGGGAAGGAAGGATGATTGGGGACCATCCCAATCCTAGACTGACAGTGTCAGACCTCCCCAGCTCACTTATCTCAAAGGGGATTTTCTCCCATTAATGCTAGCTGGCACACCTGCGTCGCTGCGTGCAGAACACTTTCCAAATATCCCATAGTGTTTTCCTATTATTTTTCTCTCCCTTTATTTTTATGTGCTAAAATTCAAATCTGGAAGGCAAATGTCTCTCATTTGCATATGCAAAAGGAATATTAACATGCTAGTGATTACGTGTGAATAGTGCAGGCACTGATTCTTACAGGAAAATGCTTGGGAAGGAAAGCCAGGACCCGAACCACGCGGCAGGTATTACAGGCAAACAGCGCTCTCGGTGACACCAGAAAGAGAAAGCTAATCCTGCAGGTTTTCTGGGAGTTCAATTTTATTCACATTCCTTCCCTGGGCATTAGACGGAAATCTTTCTTTAATTAAAAAACTGCACCTGGTCTCCCAGTGCGGCGGGTGCTGAGCTGGGCCATGCTGGGCGGTGTGCTCGTGCCATGTGCTGTGCATCGTGCCATGTGCTTGTGCATCCCGCTGTGCATCCCGCTGCATGCTGCCATGCCCATCCTCCCATTTCCACGAGTCCCGCTACTCTCGCTGGGGGTACCAGCCTCGCACAGATATTTCAGGACAGGTTGTGGATCCCCCCGTATAGACAAAAAAAAAAAGGCCAAGAGGACAGTTTCCAAGGCAAACGCCTGATCCCCGCGCTGCCGAGGGTGCCCCTGCACGCAGCCGCGGCGTCTGCGCTCCAACGCTCTGCGTTATTTCTTCTCAGAAAAGTCGCTCAAATACTTCCCTGAAATGCAAAATATTTTGGAAGCTAAAGATAGTTCAGGCAGAAAGGCAGACATCTAACTGACACTGAGCAAATAAATACAAGTTATGAAGAATTCTTAGTGAAAATAAAACCCTGGAGGAATGGAGCTCTTTACGGAAAATGGGGCGGGAGGCTGGGGTGGCTGTGGGTTGCTCCAATAACTTCCATCCACAGGATCCCTTTTAGGGCTGGGGAGCATCCACAGTTTCTGTTAATACTACCAAAACTTGTTGCAGGTGAAGGAAATTGCAATACTGACGTGTTGCAGTGTACCTGGTCTTGGCGTAACTTGTGAGCAACGCTGGTGGCTTCCACCAAGCAGTGCGCATGTTGTACCCTGAACGGGATCAACTGGAGTTTTGCCTTCAGTTCCCTCCCAGTCAATCATTTTTGGCTGCAGATGGAGCCCAATTTTGTTTCACAGTCAAGGCAAGCGCTGGGGTACATCTCTTTCCAGGACATCCTTGGGGTCCCTTTTTGGTGAGGTTGCTCCTAAAGCTTGGCTCAGTCCTTAGGAGTATTGCTGCTGTTGAACATGCCCATGCTGTTGCTTCCCCCAACAGAACCAGCAGTGGTGAGGCACTGCCTTCAGGCGCCGAAATTCCTGGGCTTTGAGGGAGAACACAGTGGGGAGAAAATGTACTCTACCTATGGAATGCATTTCTCTTCGGCTCTTCAGCATCTTTCCTGGCTTGCCGCGTCCTCCAGATTTCAGTGACTGCAAGCACTAGGAACAGGGACTGATGTTCATTCTTTACGCTTTATTGCTATTGAGTGAGGAAGCAATAGAATCAGGTGGAATTCCAGAAAAAAAACCAAAACCAAAACATTTGCAGAAATTACCCTTCTTTTAAATACACAAGCTTGTGTGTGTGATTATCCTTACCTGCTTCTAATGAAGACTGCATTGGATTGCTGCTGTTGTCACCTGTTGAGGGCAGAAGTTACTGCTAGAAACACTTTTATTGGGTTTTATGTGTTTAAGAAAACTGTCCTTCGACAGAATGATTTTCAAGGGGTACAAAGCAGAAACTGCAGAAGATGCACTGAATTGCCTTAGACATTTTCACTTCCCAGGAAAATGTCTGTTCTTGCTGGTATTTGACATGAAAACTGTAGTTGGGGATGTAAATACAGTATCAGATAAATTGACCAGAAGAGGATTGAGAAAAGATGCTAAAAGCCCAGCAGTGGTTTTGCAGACTGGGCATCCTCTTGTCTGACCTACTGCGAGGTAGTTTGGTCTCATGGGTTGAAGCCTCATTCTTTCACGAGATCGCTGTTCGGTTCCCTGCCATGAGGCTGATTTCCTTAGCTCAAGGGGGTCAAAAGCACTGGCTGTTGCTTGCAGGGACATATCCACAGCAGTGGCAAGCTAAAAACCTGTTTCTACCAACAGTGCGGTCCAGGCGGTTTCCCATCATGCAACGCTGCGGCACTGTGCTGAGCCCGGGTTGAACGGCTGCTCCTCTGGGATGGAGAGGCTGTCCCCAGCACACGCAGCCTCTCTCCTAGGGAATGAGGAAGGGCTCCTTTTCACAAAGAACTGATGAAATGATGTAAAAGACTGGCACAACCAGACAAGAAAAATTGTCTCCTACTTAACAGTGCCGATAGCCGCTGTTGTTTTTATTTCCTGGGGCTGAACCAGGGCTTATTTTGCAGAGAGTGGGAGTAAATCCCATATTGAAATACCACAATGAATATTAGCTATTAGAAATGCCTTAATAGAAACACTAGATACAGACACAGCAATGAAGAGGAATATGCCAGAGATTATTTCACTGCTTCAGAAGCTAATGAGCTTGTTAGAGGAAGACGTTATTATTAGTTCCTGCAGATACTTGCAGCCCGCCTTGCTCAAGAAATTCCTGCTTTTGGGGCTTGGTTTCCACCATGGTTTATTGCAGACCACAAGGCCCACATGGTTTCCATCCCGTGTTGCCATGCTGCAAAGCCAGGAACGCTGGCTGTGATGTGAGCCGTCCTGCAGGCTCCCCGGACACCTTCATGCACCCGCTCAATCTCCTTCGGCTTCATCTTTCTGCATCCTTCACCTGGCACTATAGGGGCTGGGGGTTATGTTCAGCTACCTCCACGGGAAGATGTTGAGAGAAACCTTCCACAGCCGTAATTCCAGCCTCTGCAGACCTCATTCCTCACTTTCTATTGGGGTGAGTAATAAGTGAGTCCTATGGCCATACTGGAGTCCTGTTGGTGACTTGCAGGTTGGGGAAGTCGTTATGGGTGAGTAGCGCTGTACGAGGGATAAGCTCAGCCAGCAGGCGCCGCTGGGCGATGGTCCTTCTGCAATCTTTGACCACATAAATTCGGGGGGGATGTACGTAATGGCTCAGGCCAATTTGAAAGCCCCCGGATGTGAGATCATTAGCCTTCTCGTTTGGACAAGGTAGGTTCGTTTTTCTTAATGCAGTCAATGTTGCTGGGCAGGGCAGTCAGGGAAGTGAGATCAAAGTTCGCCCGATGGCCTTCAAAGCCGAGCAGCGTATCTTCTGATTGGGCTCTTAAATAAAAGCCGCACAACCACCCTTTGAAAGTGCACGGACCTGAGCGTAAACGTTGCATTATGCATGGGAAACACCGAGAGCAAATGCTTTTATCAGCAAGAGCGATCAGGGCTGGCTATTAGCCTTAACACAGCACTAAGAGGACAAAAATTGGGCCTGTTGATGCGGTTGAGAAACGTTACTAAGTGTAATGAGTTTCCTTCTTGGAAGGGCAGGACTGGAGCGGGAACACAGGCAGCCTCCTCCATGGGCAGCAGAGGTGAACTGGGATCTCCAAAGAGGGCTGGGATGCACAGCCCAGTCGGTACGGCTCAGTTATCCCCAGCACTGTCAGGGGAGGTGCATCCTAAGGCTGCTGCTGCCTTGGTTCTGCAAGCAGCTTCAAAAGCAAGTATGCGATGGTCACACCAGGCTGGCAAGATTCTCACTCTGTACCTTAATAACGGCCAATACAGCAAACTCTGAGCGGTTCCGTATGTAACAGAGGATGCTTCCAGCCCTTCGCACATCAAATAGTTTGTGTGAAACACTTCGGCAGCAAAAAGAGCTCCAGTAGCTCTTGAGGTTATGAGAACCAGGAGAGAAGGCTGAGATGTTGGGGTGAAACTGTGGACCTCTGGAGGCTCTTTTTGGCTCTGCTAAAGACTTTCTGTGTGACATTAGATCTACTTTTTTTGCTGAAGCAATGATTTTCATTGACTGAAGATGGGGCCCTTCATCTTTTTTGGTCTCTGTTCTCTCTTGGTAGATGGAAAATGCTTCCTTTTCTCTAAGGGGCTCTCTGGAAGCAAGTCTGTTCTCACCACTGAGGTGCTCACAGACTGAGGTGATGAGAAACCTATAAAAACAAATCCAGCTCTCTCAGAACTGAAGAAAATGAAATGGGAAACAAATGTTCACCCCAGATTAGAATAAGCGTAGAGGGATTGCTCGCTCCATTAAAAAAAAAAGAGTAATTCTGCACATTTTGGTCTCCATTTGGTGTCAAACTGCACAGCTGTGAGTACTCCAGGGTGAAATGACAACCCATCCCTGAGGTCGCTCTTACGAATACTGCGCCTTCAGAAAGACGACAGTTTTAAACAATTTGTTCCTAATTGAAAGAGGTCACATGAGACTGACTTTACAAAGTTTACATAACAAAGAGTAATTCTGTTAAGTAAAATGATTAATTCCTGTCATTGCACATCAAACGGCGCAGTTACAAAACAGTATTGTCTATGCTCGCGTTGCATAGAAAGCCATTTTTCCTCCAGTTTCCCTTCCCATAACGCAACCTTTTGACAGAGCCTTAACTCTTTGGTGTTATTCAACAGAGGAATTTGTGAATGGGAAGCGAGTAGGCTGCCATGGACGTGTGAGATATGTTACGCTGGTGTGGTGGCAGGCAAAAGACAACAGCTCTTTAGAGTGGGCCCAGCTTAGACAGGGACCCAGTGCGATGAGAAATGCTTGCCAGTACAATGCGTTGGTTGTCGCCCTTCCTCAGCACAATGAGGCATTGAGGGAGAATCACAACTCCAAAATGGCAGATTTTTCCTTTGAAATGCTTCCATGGTGTGTTGCACAGACGTGTCAAGGACCCAGAACAGCAAACGGCTGAGTAATTTGTTGCTTGGATAGCCTGGGACAACATGGGTTATCTTCACATCCATCCCACTGTTTGCTTACAAGTCCATGGGGCAGCGTGCTGGCTGTTCAGAGAGACTGAAAAACTGGGGAGTCCCTGAGGGATATCCACAGATCTGATAGAAGCATAATTTTTGGCTTTGGAGCAGTTCCCTGTTACTGCTATAGGGCCAGACCCAGCTTTGGCGGGGAGGCTGTATATCCCTGTGGCTGCAGGGAGACCAGTTGCACTACCCTGTGCACGGGGACAGAGGTCCTTCGTTGTCCTTAGGACAAACCTGTGTCTGTGGGTGCTGGAAGACACCTTCCTGACTCACTAGGCAAAGGGGGTGGTCTTTGCCCCCGCTGCTGCTGAAGCACAGAGGCAGACTGGGGAAAGGTTTGGATGCACTGAGGTGCACAGCTTTGCTGGAGAACCAAGCTTGGGCTGGGGTTAAAGCCCACTGCTGGATTTTAATATTATGCCTCCTGCACACCATGAAGTTTTGTGGCACTCCTTTTCTTGCCTGCTTGTCCCTCTGCTCACCTTTTTATTGCCAAGACAGTCTCTTTCTTGCTTGGTAAGAGGCCGTAAGAGCCACAGAGAAAGGAGGTGCCAAGACTGGTGAGGCTATGGGGGAGAGAGGACACAGATTTGTGCTTAATCAGGCTACAGTTCTGCATCTCCTGAAATCCCTTGTTTGTTCACATAGTTTGGGACTTGCTTGTGTGTAAGTCTACCTTTGTCGAGTCTGCGGAGTATAAGCAACTTTCCTGTAAGAACTTATTCTTGCTCACTTATTCAATGTAGAGTGCTTATTTGCTCCCTTTGCATTTTTTCTCATTACAGTCCCTTTCCTTCCCTTTCTCCAGCCTCCCCTTGGGTCTCTCCTTCCTCGCCTGCATTTCAATTCAAAGCCCTGTTGGAGTTTTCCATTCTTTTCTAGGGCTGAGTCACTGACTTTTGTCAGCCTCCCACCATGGATGGCAAAGGGGAGGGGGAAGAGAAAGAAGAAACAGACAGAAATTGCTTCAACACCAGCCAAAAGCTGCATAAAAAGGCCCAAATGTTATGGCATCTGAAATAAAATCAAGCACAAGCGAGCCCTGCCAAATCTCCCTTGAAATGCTGGAAATCTGGAAGTGTTCAGCGCAGCTAAAGAGCAGCTTTCGAGCCTAAATGTCAGTGGAGGGGTCAGGGCACATATTCTGCTTTGCAGGTGGGATGCCTGTGTTCTCGATCCTTTCCAGGCACAGCCAAGCTCTGCATCCCTTCCCTGTTGGGAGGGCATTTGCTCTGCAGAGAGGTGATGCCGCTACTCTTGCTGCGGTTTGGTGGCCTGCTAGCCAACATGTGGTAGAGCTTGAGTTAATCTCCTGATGGGCACACGGTAGAGCAGTGCAAAGGATCTCTGCCCACCTATCTCGCTCCCAGTCCCAGTCCTGCTCCTGGCACCCTGCTGGAGCCAAGGGTGAGAAAGGGTTGGGTCTGCTGGTACATCTTAGTGCTGTCTTCAGCCTTGATCATGCAAAGACTGAGCTTTGGACTCTGACTTTCACAGGGTCCTCCCAACCTGTGCTCAGGCTGCCAGGCACACAATACAAATATATCCCCTAGACAAATCATCCAGTACTTCTTTATTTCCTACATTTTCATGGCAACGGTCTCATTTCCAATTACTGAGAAATCTGCCAAGTCTAATTAATCTGTCTGGGACGATGGCAAGTTTCCCCATGTTGAAATGAGACTCCCTTTTCTAGTAGAAAGCTTTAGGCTCAGCATGGAACCCAGAGTCCCAGAGCCTTTCCGCTGGCTGTGGGCGGCTCTGCACCCCACTGAGCATCTCAACCGTGGCTGCAAGGACTGCTCAGACTTTGAAATCCCCACCAGCAGCCCCACAGAACATCTGAATCTCCTGCAGCCAGGCCATTGCTTTGCCTGTTCAGGTGGAAATGATGGACCAAAAATTTTTTCCTAGCTGAAGTGCCTACATGGAGAAGACCTTCCTCTCCTGGTCTTTGCTTGGAGAGAGAAGGGTCGAGAGTTGCTCCACAAGGACATTTGAGCCGGGTTTTGTCCCTGCCTTTGATTATCTTCTGGAAGAGCCAGTTTTTCTCCACTGACTACATGAGTACCAATTTTCTCACCATCACACCTCCTACATTAAACACTAACCCCCTTGGCACCCACCAACCTTGCAATGTCTTTCCAAGGCCCCATGACAGACTTTGCAAGGTTTGTTCTCACGGCATTCGGCTCTGAAAGCTCGCAGAGAATAGGTGAAGGTTCATTTCGATATATACCCACTAAAACCTACTTTTGCCATGAAAGGCTATCACTGACAAGTCCCAGGCATTTTCTACACCTCTTGCTATAAATCTAAGCAGTTCTAACTGTATTTACTTATTTATTTGTGCCACCAGCTAATCTGTTCTGTTGGGAAAGCAGATTTTGTATTGTTTGTCATTTCAGAGACTTTTTTCCATCTCTTTCATGTGCTAAATCACAAGCTTTCTAATTTTGCAATCCATTTTTCTCCATAAAAGTGTTTAATAATGATAGATTAGATTGGCCCTTCTGACAGATTAGATAGGTTTTTAGTTTTGGCCTTTGATGAAATTACAAGGGAGAGCACGAGGCAAGTAGTAAAAAATGTCCTCGTAGTGAAAGGTTTGACTTCTTATCTTCATAGATTAGCACCCTGCCTCTGCAAACAGCTTCAAGAAAGCTTAATGAGTCTGTGGGGACTGGCTGTTATCGAGAATAGTTGCTCTCTGGGGACTTGAAGGGCAAGGAGCAGCCACTTTGATTTAATGTGTAAAAATATACTGTGCTGCCCACTGTAAGGGCCATTAAACAAAGGAGGCCATGGGCTTTCTGCACATACATTGTCTCCTCTCTCTGTCTCTCATGGAGACTTACTTTAAAACATTTTGAGAAACCCCAGTACAGTCAGTGTAACCAGGATGGGTAAAAGTTGGTGGTTTAAGTACTTGGTTCTGTCCGTGGCTGGGTCCAGCCAGCCAGGAAAGGGATGACAAGACCTGGACTCTGGGGCAGGACATGCATTGGCAAACCAGTCTGATTTCCATCTAATAAAGACAAGTCTGAGGACATCGCCTGTCCATCTGCGCCTTTCCCGTGATATATATTCATTGCAGACCAACATGGGCTCTGTCTGTCTGTATGAGCTGGGTAGAAATTTTAGGAGCTTGGAGACGAACGGACCCAAGTGCACCCTACTGTTGCACCCATGCCTGTAATGAGCTGTGCTCCATTGCTGTCACTAGTACGAAAGGAAACTGCGCACCAGAAGGATACCAAGTGGATGGGAAAGATGGGAACCAAAGCCTTTGATATCCTTTTCAGTGGCAAATGTGTTGGAAGCGCCTTAGAGAAAAAGTTCTTGCAGAGAGTCTATGATGTACAAAATATGCTCTGAGACTGATGCGGGTCAAGTGTTTCCAGGAGGAGCACAATATATACATACATCCCGTATGTACAGAGCTTGTAGAAGCTGTGGGTGAGGCACCATCTAAAGCAGTGTGTATGATTTTGGTTGCCTACCTTCAAAGACTTGTAGCTTAAATGGATGCATGGGAAGGCTGCATGACGGCAAGGCAACGGGGAGCCTGTCAGAGAAGAAGCTAAACCAGCTTGTTTAGTCTGGAAAGATTAAGGGTGAGAGAGTGGTCTCTATAAATATACATTTGCAAAGCAAGGCCCCATATTTATTTATTTTTTCATTAGATGAGTTTTAAAAATGGGAAACCTGATTTTGTTTTGTGAAAAATAAATGCATTAGAGTTCACAGTCATTTCCACAACTCAGAATCCTGAAATTGCTCCATTTTACAGAAATTTTCAAGTGTTCCCCCTTTACTTTTATCTTGTTTTCCAGAGGGCTGAGTTCACAGGCAGCAGGAGGTGGTGGAGGCACTGGAGAGGTGGGTCCTGCCTGTCCTCCCATGTACCTACAGGAGCTGTGTGGGAAGGCACACAGTCTCCAGGTGAAGCCTCCATATCTCATGCTTCATGGTTGTGTTTGCTTCTTGATAGCCATGTGGACAAGTGAGCCCATCTCCCCGAGGCCAAAATCCCTGAGACAGCCTCAGCCCATCAGAAAAGGAGCTGGAAGTTTGGTCATTCATGGGAATCTGGCTCTTTCCAGGCCAAAGGAGGATGTTGTCCTTCTGTGTGGACTTTTCTGATCTCCAAATCTGCCCATTGCTTCCTCCTGCAGCAAGAGCATCGCAGGGAATATCTTATGGCATTTCCACCACAGACTACTGCTTTTATTTTTAATTAACTCAGAATGTTCTCTTTTCAATGAAACGAAGCCTAAAGGACGTCCTGGGCCTTTGCATTGTGGCTCAGCGCCTTAAGGAACATCCCAGTCTCAGAGGGGCTGCAGGACTCCCTTCTTTATAGGGTTTTCTTCTGGCTGTGTGGTGCGGTGCCCTATAGAAGTGCCATAGCCCCGGGGACCTTATATAGGGCTGAGGTGGGCACAGAGCTGCAAACCCCACGGGGGAGCTTTATAGGGGAGCACCGGGATGTCGAATGGACTCTAACAAAGCACAGTAGGTGACTCTGCTGACTGAGGACGTCACCTCCCCACCTCAGGAATAAGATCAGCGTGAAGCATGTCCAGCTTTCCGAAGCTGTTCTCGCCCTGCAGCTCCCACCCGTGGAAACGCTGATGGGGTGTCAAGGCAGCATCATTGCCCCGTGAGGGAAAGGAAATGTGCCCCGCTGTGGCAGAGCCCTCGTTCCTCCCCAGAAAAGGCAGATTTGGCTGTCTCTGTACAGAAGTACCTATTTTTTTTGGAGGTGGCTGCTGTGGTGCACCCCTGACCCTGATTCCAGCGAAACGACTAGCCAGTTGATTAGGTGGTTGGTGAAAAAAGTAGCTTAACACCATCACCGAGTCCTCCTCCTCAGAAAGAAGTCAGCCCCCGGATTGCAGGCTCAGTTTCATGCCCTGGCAGCAGCCCCCGGAGTGTGCGAGTACTTCGAGAAACCCGGCTACGAAGAGTGATCTGTGCCTTTCCCTCGCGCTCCTGCATTAATTAAAAAAAGTTTCAAACTTTCCAAACACCATTTTTCAAACAAGCAATTTATTTTAGAAATAACACCTCAGCCTCGGGGAACTGTTATCTATGCAACTGTTTTTTATTAACTGCGGAGCAGGAATCCTAGGGGGCGAAAACACGAGCTTTCAGAAGATTGTAATACACTGCTAATTTGTACTTATTTATTTATTTTACAAAAGGCATGAAAATTGAAAGGCGACCCAAGGATTAATCTCCTTGCTATACTCTGGGTATTGTTTGTATTCTGGGGAAATCACTTGAAATTTCAGCACCGTCTTCTCTACAAAGGATATGTTATTAACATGCATATTCTTTGGCAGCAGTTCCACGTGTTTTTTGAACCAGGAAGGCATTTTTTATCTTGCTTGCATTTGAAAGGTGGAAAAGCTGTTTTTCCATTAGGGCAGATCATCAAGGGAAATACTTCAGGCTGGAAGAAATCAGTCATGGGAGTGTCAATTCAGCTGCACAGGGCCCCAGAGGAAAGCTCGGAGGAGTTTGGATCTGTCTGGACTTTATCTAACACGACGGACCGTCCAGGCCTGATGGCTTTTTGGTGTGGAGGGTGATACCCAGGGACCCTGTGAGGAGCTGTGGTACAAGATGAGGTTGGTGCAACCTGGGCTTGACATGGAGAAAGAGAGACTAAAGCACCAGCTCTGCGCTGAGGACTTTTAACTCGTGACATGTGCTGGCTGAGCCAGGCAGCGGAGCAGCTGCTGTGCCGAAGCCCTGGCTCCTCCTGGGCTGTGTGAGCACTCCAAGATGCTTTTGGCAAAGGAAGGGGACCAGCTCCCCCATCACCTGTAGCTGAGGCTGATAACCCAGGCCAGCCCTGCGGAGGTCTAATCTGCTGTCAGGCTTTAGCCCCCCCAGTTTGGGTTAACCTGAATTAATTCAGCTGCTTTCTCTGGACACGAGTCCATGCTCTTTTCTGCTGCAGCAGGGGGATGAGCAGGGGTGGAGGAGCTGTTTTCACCAGCATGGCTGGAGCTAGAAGGGAATTTCTGTCCACAGGATGGGTTTGGAGCAGAGACGTAGCAGTGAGGTCCCCCCAGCGTGGCCGGGCACAGCTCCTGCAGGCGGCCCCGGGGAGGGCTCTGGCAGGGCTCTGCCTCCCCTGCGCTGCTGGACACCCCCCAGCATGAGTTCATCTTTTGGCCTAAAACCACGTGCAGTTGTTTCGCCGCTTGCTTTGTGCCTGTAACAAACACGCCTGATAACGCCTCACCTCGCTTTCACCGAAACGGTTTGTCGGGAGTGATCTTGTACATCGTCTTACGCCGCCAACCTCATTTGCAGCCAACATAATTAACGGCCCCGGCTGGCTCCATTGCTTTCCCCACAGAAGGGGCACAGGTGAGAAGGGAAGGTGCCAGCAAACAGCCAAAATTGGGTGTCCCAGCAGACCCGCCAGAGATGTGTCCCCCTGTTCTCACAGCGTGCAGGCAGTGCCCTCTAGTGCTGCTGCCTTTGGACATCGCGGGAAATTAATATTAAAGAGAAGAACTGCAAGAGCAAAGCCCCGGTCTGAGCTGGCCTGGTGGCACAGACAGATGGACATAAATCCCTGGGAATGCGGTGGCCACAGTTGCTCTTCTCCCTGGAGGAGCTACATCGGCAGTGGCCATGGTGGCCAGCGGTGAGGAGAAATTTGGGGCCACTGTGCAGAGGGGAGACACAGAGGAAAACCCATTTGACACTGGGATTCCTCCCTGGAGTCACAGGAAGAACTGGGACATGCAGATCATCGGCAGTGGCTCTGCAGGGATGTCCTCTCGTGGTGGTGCCTCGTGCCCCCAATTTGGTGGCCAGGATCCCTGCAAGCTTGTGGCATTTTCATGTTGGGAAGCTCTCATACAACCCATCATACTCTGCTGCCACTAAATCAGTGTGTTTCAAACAAGAGGTGATGCCCGACACACGCAGTCGAACTCCTGATGAAACAAATGCCATTCACATAGATGGGGAGAAAAGTTGAATCTGTTTTGAGTTAAGAAAACAGCAATGCTAATTTAGATTAGCGACTTCTTTTGTATCCTTCTCTTTTTTCCTCTAAGATGATTTTTATTGTCTTTCAAGTGCTAAACATTTTATTGCTTCATTTTAATTTCTTGATTGCACTTTGTTTGCTGTTGGCTCCCGGCTTGAATCAGCTCTGTTTTCCAGAAGGGAAAAATGCTTTTTTTCTGGATGCATGTAAGTTTAATGAAAAAAAAAAAAAGCCAAAAAACCCATCCTACCTCTGGTTTGAAGGAAATTTTCATTGGTACCCTTGGGAACAGGCGAAAAGCTTTTCTATTAAAACACAATGAGAGAGGAAATACAATCCATATGATTCACCGCACAGCCTCTTCTTTCTTATTTCTGGCAGCATCCTCAGAGGATGTCTTTTATCTTCATATCATCTTGGCTGACACTAGCCACAATCCATGTACCACTCTCAACATACTTGAGCACAATCTTGTTGCTGAAAATGCCTCCCTTTTGTTAGCAAGGAAGATGTCATCTATTACTTCTATGCCATTAGTCTCTGGGGACTGAGCAGAAAGCAGGTTTCTTCTGCATTAGTTGCTGTAAATACACACAATTAAAAAATTGCCCGCTACTTGTTACAGATGGAGACAAATGGGAACGGACCTACCCTTGGCAGCAGTCCCTTAGGGCAGAATTGGGGCCCAATGAGGCACAAACAGCAGAGCTGTGCAGTGGAGAAACTGCCTCTTCTCTGCCCGTCAGAGCTACAGGCACCATGGAGGCCACAGCTCCAGCAAATGGCCCCTCCACCTGTACCCATGCAGGTTCACGCAGCTGACTGTGGTGCCAGTGGTCACAGGTGGGGCTGGTGGGACCATGAGATGTTCCTTTTGGAGAAGTCGTGCTCTGAGAAGTGCCTTAATTCTTCTGAATTAATGTACTTTTGAACAAATAGTCAAGTTTTTTGTCTTCTCCAAGTCAGTCCAACTGAATAAATTGCCTCCACATCCCTTTTTGAAACCAAGAGGACTAGATGACTCTTTGGTTGACGTATCAATATCCTGGCCTGGTATCAGAAGAACAAGAATCAGGCTATCTCTCCCT
>NW_009648041.1:3304989-3331511 GCF_000708025.1 Charadrius vociferus | reverse complement strand
CTCGTACTTGATGCCCAGTGTAGGTGGTGCCTCCTTAATAGGAAAGTTTTAAGAGCGCCACATCCCCATGCCAGCATCTTCCTTGCATGGCCAGAAAGTAACTCTCCTTCCTTTTAGTGAGCTGAAGTTCTTAGTTAAGACTCATTTTTCCTTAAATGATATTTCACTGCTATAGTAAATGATCAATTTCAGCTCCTTGTAGCCAAGGTCAGGTGTGAGAGAATAATAGTCTCCTACCCTAGCCTTACACGCCATGTAGAAATGATTTATTGCATTTCTAAAAGAGGATGCTTGACATTTTGAAAATGCAATGTAGTCCAGCAGTAATTAAGCAAAAAGTAGACCGCTGAACAATTGATTGCCACTGTCAGCAAAGCCTGATTAACTCAGATGCTTGAAGAACTGTTTCTGCCACCTATGAATTAAAGGTTAGTAATTAAATTTATGGGCCATGGCCACTGTCTCTGGATGGCGCTTCACTTATAAGGGTCCCAACGAAGAACAATCAGATGGAAAAAATGCATGTTGTTAACTCAAAAGATATTTTTGAGAGACAGAGAGAAAAGCTCCCAAGGACTGTGCCAGTCTACACACAGCGTGATGCAGTGGTATCAGCCATCGGGAGACTTGCCTGAGGTGGCCAGCAAATGCACATCTGGCAGGACTGATGTCCTGACAGGGTGATGGAGCCATATTCAATCTGAGAAGCAGGAGCTTGGCTTGAACAGGAATTTTAATTTGAAGGGATCAGCATTAGTAACTTCTCTCCCATTTGGAGCCTTCAGGGTTGGTTCCTGATCCACCAGCGCAACCGCACAACACTAAGCTTGATGCAGAAGTCACTGGTTCTCCCAGTGATGGGAGAGGCCAGAGGGTCATTGCAGGAGCCCCTCTGCAATACAAGATGGTTATTATCACAGCTGGTAACAGGGAGTTTATCTTTGGGCCCACCTGGCCAATGTGCAAAACAGATGATGGACAGCAGCTGCCATGAAAGATTGCTGAACTGTAAAGACAAGGGTCATCTCAATGTTATCAAGGCCCCGTGATTCAGGTCCTCCCTCATGCAGGCTGAGCAATGTGAAGGGTTCATGGCAATTTTCCATCCTTTCAAAGACACAAATTTAGGGTTTCAGGCCCTGCTTTGGGCTGAGGCTGCCTCATCTGGGACCCACTGACTCCAGGGTAGCAAAAAGGCAGAGTTTGTACCCCACCACTGGATTTTACTGGTAAGTGACAAATATTTCTGTGAAACAACTCTTCGGGGTTTGGTGAAGCCATCGTTTTGTACTAGATTCATGAAAGCCGTGCCTTCACCATGCAGGATTATCACATGCCTGTTGAGGTTAAGCCTTCGTAGTTGGATAAAGATGATATAACTGTAGTTGACAAATACTCTTATGCACCTTTGGGTTCCCTCCATCACCACTCACCGCTGGAGCCTGGAGCTTTCTCGTGGTCCAATGCACTGAGAGTTGGTCGCTAAAAGAGGGCTTCTGTGAACAATGCAGTGCAGTGAAAATAAAAAAACCCACCCTCATTTACATGTGGATGTTGACCGGATGAGCTTGTGGTGCAAATCCACTGTTGGCAATAGAAAGTGAAAGGCATTTCTGGAGCCGGTTGCTCAGCGGGGTTCCAAGGGTCTGTGCTGGAGAAGAGGGAGGGTGCTCCAGCCGTGCCAGTGGTGCTGCTGAGCCGTGTCGGTGTGCAAGGCCATGGAGGTTCTCCACCTGCCCCAGCACAACGCAGAGCACCTCAGGGACATCCCATGCACAGGGGCATCCAGGGGTGGGGGACACAGACAACAACTGAGTCTGTGTTCACATTTGAGTACAGATACCCAAATTCTGCCCTTTTGGGCACTCCAAGGAGCCTACGTGAGCCTGCAAAAAATACAGCAAAGCACCTGATGGGCACAACCTGAACCTGGCTTGTGCCCAAACCAGCCATCCTCTTGCTACCCTCCATCTGCACAGCATTGCAAAAGCTGATTATTTAAGGAAGTTTTGAGAGAGGCCTGAAGTCTTGTTCCTGAGCAGAAGTTAACGGGTGTTATTTGATTGCTCTGACAGTCTTGAAAATTGTTTTTGCAGCTTTTTTTTTCCCACCGCTGGGCTGTCATTCTTCATGAAAACAACTTGAATTTAATTGCAAGGCTACGTCGGACTCCTGCAGAAGCACTTTTTAGTCTCACTTTGACATTACGGTAAAATAATTAAAAAAAAAATCAATGCATAATAATTTCTGCAATCTGCCATCCTCTTTGGTCAAACTCATCCATAACAAACAGTAAAAAAACTACTGCTTCTGGGAAGATCCAACTCTGCTCATTGTACATGTAAGATTTCTGCTGCCTTTTCCCCTCTTCTGCCAGTCTGGACAGACAGATTTAAACTCCTTGCACTTCACTGACAGCAAATGACTCCCAGTTTCAGCAGCTGGAAGAGCACAGTGTGGTCAAGCTCATGCTGCGCCTTTACTGTTATTTTCCCTCGTGAAGATAGACGTGCAAACCCTCTGGTGCATTCAGATGGTGTTTCCACCATGCATGGGGACTTTCTCAGCATGATTAGGATTCACACTCCCTTGCTGGTGCAAACACGCAGCATCTAAATGCGCCCATTGTCACCAGGTTTGCTCTAGTATGAGTTACCTCTCCTGCTCACTGCATCTCTGTAGCTACCAGTGCTGTTTTTCAGCATGGCTGCCAGCAGCCGAGATGTGAAGCGTTTATGCTGTTTACAGGATTTGGGTTGTGTTTGCCCAGTGGCACTGGAAATTCCTGTTATTTGTGAAGGAGCTGAGCCCACTCCCACATGAGCAGGTTTTTGCTGACACGCTCATATCTGGTTGAAAATCCAGAGTGGCTGAAACTGGAGCCCACAACTGATTTTTTTCCTGAATTTCAAAGCAGATAAGAGCATTAAAAATCCTGTCCAGAATCCAAACTACTACTTTCTATGCATTTAAACAGCCTACCCGCTTAACAGGATTCTCTTGGATCCAAAAGGGCAGAAATCTCATGGAAACTTTGATGATTTCGGATTAAATTTATTAGGTTGTTTGAGAATCTTATACTGCTGGCTTTTAGACTTCGTCCTTGGGCTCTTCCTAACTGAAATGTGCACTAAACTCATCTTTCTTCTGATCTAAGTAAGGGGCTGAACCAGTCTCCATTAAAAGAAATGGTGATTTATTGAAAAGAGCAGAAAAGGGACAAGAAGACTTGCCACGATTGACTGAACAAGTAAGTCTAAGGGGTAAGGATGGTTATTACACAAGCAGTTAGGATAGTAAATATTCCTTAAAGTTTCCTCGGTTTTTTTAAAATATATTTGGGCATTGAGTCCCAGGAAACTGAAGTGACATGTCCTGGATTGGGAGGTTCTCAGCTGTGGTCCATAGGCTGGTTGTGGTCCATCTTACGGGACCTCTGGGACCGCTCTGCCTGGTGGTATTGCTGGTGGAGCTGCATGATGAGCACACACAGCGCTCATCTCACACCACAAGAACATGAAAGTGTCCCCATGGGGCAGACTGGGGTGGCCTGGGACGTGTGGCTGGGGCAGCAGCATTCACTCACGCAGCCTGAATGGGATAAATAGGCAGCGATTCATATTTCCATGGGTTCGCACACATTCACACAGCCGTACTGAAAGGAGAAGAAAGAGTTATTTATGATGTGTTCTGAAATATAAATTATATCAAAGTCAAAGCTCAGGGTAATTGCTGCTGAAGTAAATCCAAAGGTTGGCATTATGATTAAATAGCGCTGCTGCCTTTTAGGGGAAATCTAGTTACAGACAAACAACATGGAGGTCAGCAACAAAATATAATTCAATTCTTAGCTATGAATTAATGAATGTGGTTTAGATTAATTTAAATCCACAAAGAGACTTTGTGTTGCACAAATATTCATTAGGAAGTTTACCAGATTATTCCTCTGGCAGGGGCTCAGCTTTCTGCGCTCCTCCAGGTGAACCCCCTTCTCGCAAAGCATGAGGAACATGCCGGCTTTCCTTACAAAATGTTTTGATCCTCCGATGCTTTCCCTCTTTTGCAGCTGACCTGTCTGATGCCTGCCACTGCCCGCCGCACTGGGAATAGGACATTTGCAGCATGCACCAGCAGGACGAGAGACTGAGGGTTGTTTGAGCTCAGCTCGATTTGGCAGCAATGAGATAATGGTGAAATGGAACTAAAAAAATGGACCAGGCGTCGCCTCTACACCTTCTGCTCTGGGAGCGTGGCATCTCTGCAGGAGAACACAGGTTTCAGTGGGGCTTAAGTGTGTCCTTGAATGTTTTCTGGAATAACAGAGCTCTTCCCAACTGGTGTTTATGGGGGTATGTGCTGGAAATCTTTTATTTTTGAGGTTATTTGGAACCTCTTCTATGTGATGATAGTCTCTGGCCGCCTTCCTAATTGTGCAAGGAAAAGAGCTGATGCAGCCAAGGACCATCCGGGGGAGGAAAATAAAATGCTTTCAGTGGTCGCAAGAGGGGATGGAGTAGGGACAAGTCACACCAGTAGGTTCACCGCCCTGCCAAGGGGTGCTGAGCCCCAGTCCTGCCTTCAGGAATGGTGCCGGAGTGGGAAGGGCCCCTCGACCCACCACCCCTTCCCCAGAGGGAGCTGGGGCCATGGGGACTGTGCTGGCAGGACATGAAAGCAGCTCTGACACTGCCTTGGCTTTGCTGTCCCCGTCATGGTGGCGGAGGAGGGAGGGATGGCCAGGCCAGAAGCCCACCCGCTTCCTTCCACCTCCTGTGAACTTAATTTGCTTCTTCTCAGTGCTGGAGGGATTCACGATGTGCCTCTATGGGGGCAGAAGGCTGCACATGAAATAAGATGGGCACATCGCTCTGTCCTCACTCAGAGCTTCTATGGCTTTGGATTGCAAACCAAACCACAAAGAGTATATAGGGCAAGGGAGAAGAGAAGATAGCACCTCCCTAGAGTGAAATATTTGGATATTGAGTGCTAGGTCAGCTCACCCCCCCCAAAATCAACTGCTCTGAGATTGCTGCCACAAGCTGTGGAGCTGCTGCTAGCAGAGATGGGCCGTCTGCGCTCAGGCCATGGTACCTGCTCATGGTGTGCATCAGGGACTTTGGGGGTGGCTCTGGGGTTTGGTTAACTGGAGGGAACCGGAGCTCCCTCCTTCCACCCAGACCCGCAGAGAGATGATAAAAGGGGAGGTGTGGGGGCCTCTGGCTGTCCTGCCTCCCCCCGGCAGTTCACACTAAACGCAGTGCTGCTCTCCCAGCAGAGCAAGGGAGGCCGCGGAGGGCCTGTGAGTTCCTCTCCCATGGCTCGTTGGCAGTGGGTTAGGGCGGGTGGGTTAGGAAGCGCTCACTGGAGGTAGCTGCAGGACCAGCCCAGCTCCTGGGGACGCGGGCACAGCGGGGTGGGCTCCTGCCTGGACAGCCCCAGCCTCTGTGTGACGGGGACCACTGTCCTCCCAGACCTGGGCATCCCAGCTGGACTTCTTCACATCAGTCTCTGAGCGCTCAAATTTTCCTGCTTGCTCTTTTCACTCCTCCGATGGAAGTGGTACAAGAGGTGAGGGTGCTCTGACTCCCTCCCTCATGGTTCCTGCTCGTTCACCAACACAAGGACAGACGATTTAATCTCCTCCAATCCCCAAATAAGTGAGACTTACTGTCAAATTAAGACACAAGTTAGAAATCCTCCTCTGGATATTTGTCACTCTGGGGAAATGGCATTCGCCTTTTTCTTTGCTTGCCCATCAGCTCCTTCCACCGCATTTGCAGCAATGACAGCTGTTCTCCCTCAGCTGTAATCTGGTGTTTGAAAGACTTCACTTTTTAACTCGTGTACAAGTTGTCTGAGAAATTTGCTCTTTGATTTCAGATCAGCTGCTCTTGACAGAAGTGCTTTGCTTTTGCCGTGCTCCTTGGTTTGTAAAACGTTAGTGGCTGAGGCTACGTGTATGTATTATTTGAACATCTGGATTTTTACGACTTGGCATCCTGCTCTCTAATTAGCAGCGATGTAATGGAGCCTGTGCAGGAGCCACCAATGAGGGCGACTACTGGTCACAACAGCCACCACCCGCTCTTGCTTGTGACATTGCTCAGTACCCCCAGATCACTGCAGGCAAAGCCTGCTTCCAACTTTACCTACCTGCTCAGATAAAATCCATTGCTGCATGTCCTAAATGTAGCTTTGTTGATTGCTTCTTCAATGTAATGCTGCTTTTTCTCTCTGTTTTGTTTTGGTTTTTGTTTGTTTGTTTTTTAAGCAGAACAATTTTTTTTTTTCCTGTGGTTTAATACGGTTTGTTTCGGAAAGCTGCCCTAGCCCTGGGTAGGCTGACCCTTCCCAGCCTTCTGCTCCAGATGGTTTCGCTTTCCTGCAATGTCAAAATCTTTGGTCACAGAGGCCAGCAAGTAATAATTCATAAGCCGTTTTTGGCTGCTTTTAGCTCACAGTCAGGAACCAGGGTGGAAATGCATTTATTATGGACAAGTTTTAGCCATTAAACTTGGGACTTTGCCTTCCAAGCACTGCGGTAATTTCTCACCCTTATGTTTCTCTCTTTGCTTATGGTAGGGAATCAGCTGCAGTAGTTTAGGATGCTCAGGATGTGGCTTCCTTCACCCTTGTGCATGCTCAGGCCCCTGGGAGCAGGTGGAGACTCTTCCAGACTCATAAAAGATGATTTCCAGTGATCACCAACTCAGTCCTAGGGTTTCTGGAAGGCTCTTGCTTTGCTGAATATGGTCTTTTTTTCCAGGCATCATTTACACCATCCCTAGGGTCGCTGTACAGAGGTCACAGGATGAAGATCCCTGTCCTGGGGTAAAGAAGCAGGTGGATGAGGGCATTCTTGGATGGCAGCTCTGAGTTAGAGAACAAGATTCGTCAGTGGCATGAAATGGTATAGCTCAAATGAACTCAGATAATATCTGCTTGAAATGAGCTGCTCCTAGTTTCCAAGCAGCAGGAAAAGCAGCTGAAGCTGCTCGGCTGAAGTCTTTCTTCTGAGCACCAAGGAAGCAGTAGAAGGAGGACGGGGAAGGCGAGTCTGCTTGTGCTGCTTGTGGGGATCATAGCCGAGATCCTCCCCTCTAAGGTTTAATTCAACTTTAATTCAGTCACAAGTTCCAACCTCACTCTTTCTGGGTGCTGGAAATTCTCTTTCTGTAACCTTTTAACCAGATTTCCTTTTCTAAGCTAAATGCCACGATAGCATTTAAGCTGTGCACCTATTCCCAGCAGAAGCATTTCACTCCACTTCCTAACTGATAATTTAATATTCCGGTAGTCCCCAGGATAAGTGTGTGTGTGTGTGTTCCTGTTATCAGCATGTATCTACTACTATCTATTAGCTAAATATGTTAAAGGGTCAACATGGCGTTTGTAACCCTGTCCTATAAAGGGCCCCACACTGGAAGGAAGGGCCTGTGTTGACAGTGTTGCACTGATGACCAAACTAGATGCTTGATTCAAGCTTAAGCTTATTGAAAGACTCCTATAACTTTGAAGGATTTGGGACTAGACACATACTAAGCAATAAAAAAACCCCTATAACTAAAGCTCCAACCACATTGAGAGAAAACACCAAGAGTGTGAATATTTGAAATAAGCAGCACACCATAATATGTTTTAGTAAATAGATGGTTTGGGCTCATGGAGAGTCCTCAAAATCCATAAAATTAAATTGAACTAGGAATGACACTAGTGACTCCAAGGAACAGATGCAGCAGAGAACTCTTGGCTACTTAGCTGTCGCTATGAAACTTCAGCCCAGTTTCTCTTCCCATCCCCACCCCTCACTGGAGGGCAATCTCCTGCTGTCACGGTGTCCCCCCTGCAGCAGGGAGGCCACCATTACCCTTACCAAGCATTAGATGTTGGGGCTTTTCCAAGTCAATTAACTGGGAGGTAGAGAGGGAAGCAGAAAGCCTGTCCAATGGAAATCGTGTCAGTTTGAGATGTCTCACCTGCAACCAAAGCATTCCCAAAGTGTTTAGCACTTTTCTTTCCAAGGGCACTTGGCACCTGGAGACCCTGGGTGAGATTTTTCACCTCCACTGCTGGCAGCCCCAGCAGGATTGCACACTTAAATTTTACAGCCTGGTTCCTGCATGTTTCCAGGAGAAATTTTTATCTTGGAGGATAACCAGTCGAGTGGATGGGAAAGGCTGAAGCAGCTGCTGGTCCAGGGAGCACATCTGGAAGGTTTGCTAGACTTTGATAAGCTGCCAGCTCCCCCCAGATCAGGCCATGCTGACGCCTTGCTGCATGCCCCAAAGGGCATCTTGCACTGACTCTGGTACCAGCTTCTGGTACCAGGGGACGATGCCTCCCATTTCTGAAGCTTGAAACTGCTTAATGCTTATTTTAAATAAATACAATAGTTTTATCGCCAGATTCGGAGATCGTGGGTTCTGTGTGTGTGTTCACTGACCTCTCCTGGCCAGACCCAGGATGATGCTTGGCTGGGCTGCACCAGGCATCTTGCAGTCAGCTGGGAACCAGTCACCCCTGAATACCTGCCTGGGGACACATTCCCACTGGGCAAGCAGCGATAGGGCCTAACTTCCAGTTAAAAGGCAAAAAAACAGAATCCAGGCAGCCCTTGCTGCAGGAGATCTTCAGTGATGTCTTTAATTAACAAAATAAACGTGTCTGTGATTGTGAGTAGACCATGGCATGCAAGTGGTTGTTATTGCAGTAACAAACCACGGTATAGGACCACAGACAAGGGAGACCTGGAAGCATCCAAAAATCTACCCCAACCCCACAGTCCTTACTGGAGAAAAATTAGGAGAGAAACTGCACAGGCTGCAAAAGCATACCTGTGAGGAAACTGGGCAACCTTGGAAATATTAAAGAAATAAGTATAAGGAAGAAAGGAGACAATCCAAGAGGTTATCACATGTATTGGGAAGGGCATTGTCTGCAGGAGGAATCTGGTAAATCTCTTACCTGCACGGTGTGGGACAATTTGTAAAAACCTGTATGAAAATGACTGTTATTGTGCAGTTGTAGTAAGAGTTCAAATAAGCAGCAGGCACTTCCCTGACAAGATAAAACCAAAACCTCCCTGTTCGTCTGGATTTCCACAAATTCCTCTTATTCAGGTAATGACCTCAAAACACTTCATTCAACTGACGTTTCTTGCCTGAATGTTTCAGCACCTGCCACCTTACAGCTCACATTTGCTTTCAGGCAGAGGCCAATGATGAAGTGGTGCCTCTCGGGCAGCTCTCCGGCAGCTGCCGGGCAGTGCTCGCTCCCCTCCAGCTCCTCTGCAAACCAGTGCTCCGGGGCCAAACAGACCCACACCTCCCTTCTCAGCCTGCTGCCCTTTTTTTTTTTTATTTTTTTATTTTTTCCTGCTGGAAAACCAGGAGGATCAGCTAAGCCTAGAGCTTAAATATTATAATTAATCGCTGCTTTTTGATTTTTTTTTTATATGCCTTCTGCTGCTATGCTAAAAGTGGGTTTCCTTTGTGTGAGAAAGCCTTTGTTTGCCTGAAACAGGTTTTTTGCCCACCCTGGCATAAATACCACTTTGAAAAACTGCATTGCAAAACTTGCAGCACTGGGATTTTAGAAATAGAGCCTGAACGGCTTGAAACTTCACACAGCGTCGCAGCGAGGAGAGCGTGGCTTTCATCTGACAGGCTGTTTAAGGATGGTTTGACCTCTCTCTTCCTTTACATGCTGGGAGTTAACTTCTCCTGTAAGTGTCCAGCATAAATTCTTTCAATGCAAATTTTCTTGTCAAAACTACAAACAGACATTTGATCAAAGGTCAGCTCTCCTTTGTGTTCCTGTTTGATAGAGAAATTTCTATTTCATCTTTGACTGTCATGGTCAGTTAAGGGAACTGTAGCCTGATGGGAAATTACTGATGCATTTCATGTCCGCTCTCCAACGAGGCTTTTTTCTCCCCCTTCATATCTTATGGGTGTTTTAATTTGAATATGTTTTCATTTTTTAATGGAATAGTTAAATTAGCTTTGAAAATGTAGCGGTATGACACTGAAAATTGTCTGCTTTTTAACTGAAGCTCAATTTACTGCTATTTGATACCCTGGGAGATGATCAAATAATTATTATTCCCATTCTGCTGGCTTTATTTCATGCTTAACTTATGGATCTTTTTTTTTTTATGGGGCAGTGCCTGAAGAACAGGAATTGCAGCAAATGGAAGGGTTTGGAAAATTTTGTATTTACTTCTTGGGGTTCCTTGGCTCTGCTGGATCCAAGAGAGCGTGGGGACCGCTGTGACTGCGGCACTGGAGCCTGCTCGGACCCCTGAGCTGGGGATGCTGCAGGGAACTGGCCACACTGAGATTTGGGATGATGCAGAAGGTAGCTAGGAAATGAATGCAAAGCCCCATTTCTATCCACGCTGACTCTCCCAGAAGGTATTTTCTTCTTTTCTAGAAGCAGGTCCACGGTTTAACTAGGCTGCAGCAGGCTGTCCAGGCTGTTTGCCTTTCCAATCCCCCCAAAACGCATCTGCCTCTTGACACACTGTCCTTCTTGCGCCATTAGCTTTGCACCTGAGTCCCATGATGAGATTTAACATCAGGGCACCTTTGGGAGGCAGGGGATTTTCATTTTACAGCTGTGGCCCTCAGGCCCTCTGGAGAAGTAAAAGAGTAACCCCCATGGGGCTTCAAGGCACTGGACCTACATGATTTGCTCAAAACAGCAGAGGAGGTTTTTGCCAAGGCAGGGAATTGAACACAGCTCTTCCCACACCCCCGGCCAACATTCTAATTCCCATTTATCATCCTGCTGCAATTCTTCTGGAGCTCTTCACAGTGTGTAAAGTCAAGCCTATGTCTAAGTCCTTGTAGGATTAAAACACTGCTACTGTATCCCTTCATTTATGCCTATGCAAGTGTCCAGATGTGTCTGTGGCTACAGGGCTCACAAAATCCTGGGGACAAGTGAGATTTGAGGACCAAAACCCAGATTATGATTACTGTACAGCTGTCCAAACCTAGAGCCACCTTGGAGATCCCTGCCTGTTGATGAGTTCTGAAAGCCATCCTCTTTGGGGTTTTTGCTAACATGCACCATATTTGCTACTTAGAAAAAGAACTGGAGCCATAACCACATCTAACGAGTGGGGTGGCATAACTGGATGTCACTGTGCCTCTGAGAAAAGTGGCCTTAAAGCAGATCTCCACTGCAGGGGCTGAGATGGACAACAGCCTCAACAACTGGGACCTCCTCCTGTGAAGCTGCCTGGACCAAATGCAGGGCCATGCAAAGGCTGCGGCGGAGGTGTGCATCGCTGCTGAGCAGACTGCGAGGCCTGGGAGCGGGCAGGATAAGTGGGCATTCACCAGAATGACATTTAGGAAATTGCCTTAAACTTTGCTTTATCACTACCCCTCAGGAGAGATCCTGAAGCATCTCTCCTGCTGCAGATCTGTGCCCTGGATCTGTAATAGCTGGTGAATTGATTCAGCTGCTTTCAGTGCTATGCAGTTCAGCGAGAAGCTGTAGATAGCAAAAGGGACCGTGATGAGAGAGTCCTTCTATTGCCATCACTTAAAAAATTGATACCTAGGCTTGTTGGCTTGATTTCTTACCAAGTATAATTGTCTCCTGAGGGAATAGGAGGCCACAGGCCCCATCTCTCGCGGTGTCACCTGGGTCTTGCAGCACCTGTGTGTCTGTTCAACAACTAGTCCACGCCATGAGAGATCGTCCTTCGCAGTGACAAGAGGCACTGATCTTTTTGAAACAGATCACTCCTTCATGTACCAGAAACACTTCTTATAAACCAGAAAACACATTACCCCTCCTAGCCAGGCTCTTGCCGGGGTTTAGCTCCCAGGCCCTGGAGGGAGGTCCCTGATGCTCCATGGGGCCTGACCCTTCCCCTCGGCCCCTGTTCGTGTACAAGGGGTGACTCCCATGGAGAAACACACGTGCAGCTCCAGGACACAGGCCTGAAAGCTCTCATGCTGATGGCAAATGCAAAGGAGCCTTTTCCTAGATCACTGCCATTTATTTTGTTTTCCTGGGAGTTAAGTTGATGAAAATAAGCACAGTGATGCATTACGGTCAGGAGAAATTGCGTGAGACATCTGGAGATGGTCACCTAATTAATGCCACTAATGGGCCTTGGCTGGCTCCGAAATGACCCAGCGCTGTGGAGAGCTGTGTGTGTGCTTGCAGGGAGCCGGGGCAGCGTGGTGGCACCCAGTGCTGTGTCCGGACTCCCACAGCTGGAGGGCCCTCTGTGCCCGCTGTCCTCAGCAGCCAAGCACCCTGCTCAGCCCCAAATGCCGTCTCGAACCCAGGTTTCTGCAGCCCTATATGACAAATGCTGCTCCGGCAGCCTGGGGTCAGCATCGCACTGGGAAAGGAAGGAAGGCGGGTTTGAAATTTGAACTTGTCACCATAGGGAGCATGTTCTGCCACAGTGGTCAGCATGCCGGGATGAAGGAGGGAGCAGGGCTGGCCCCTAGGGCTGTAAAAGTGCAAGGGATGTCTGTGTGAATGCTGTCTTTTAGTAAAGGAGAGCCGTGGTTACAGGGCCAGGGCTTGTAGGGCATCTGGGGGTTGCCAAACACATGAAAGATAGATCAGGAAAATGCTGAACAACAAATGGCTGTGGAAGAACCATTCTTTCTTCTAAATGGTCCCCCTTCCCCGGTGAGGATACATTTTAGCCTTAAGGGAACACTGGCTTCATACATAACACTACTTAAGACCAAGGCTTGGAAGACTTACTCATGACCGAGCCGCTGCCTCCTCCTCCCCACATGGCTCCAGCTTGAGATCCCAGAGTCCTGAACTTCCCCCTCTGCCCTGTAGCTATGCCAACCTCTCCCTTCCACGAGCATTTCCCCGTGGCTCTGCTGGAGCAGGACGACTCACACTGCTAGATTGTGTCTCCTCTCAGCAAAATGCCTTTTAAGCAATTTCTCTTGTCCTTTCTTACATCTCTTTCTGTTATCTTCAAGAACACAAGCTTGTTTCTTTTAGACGGCGATGGATGCAAGGCAGCTCGGATGTGCAGAGCCATCCTTTGCTGGGGAAGACTTTGTCCTTCCTCAATGTCTGGGACCAAGTCACCTCTCATTTATCCAGCTTGAGTGAACACAACTTCAGCCTGCAGCGTCCCAGCTCTCTTCCATCGGGTGACAGTGACACCAGATGGCAGCAGTGGCCTTCGGATGCCAGTGGTGCTGCCAGCTCTGAGCGAAGATGGGGGTGAGGATTTCTCCGCACCCCGGATATTTCGAAGACAGCTTCCCTCTGTGCTCCCCTGCACTGGGGCTCGATCAACATCCATGTGGGTTTGTCAAAATATCATTGCATCGAGTATCTATATGCTGTAGTTGTTTCGTCTGTTAAAATGACACACAGACTCCAACTTAAGAAGTCAAGAAAGAAAATTCGTATCTTCAGTTGTGCTTTAATTAATCATTTTGTCACGGCTTTGATGGCTTTGGTGCTGCACTGACAGGTGAAAGCAAAGATTAGGATTTTTGAAGGTCACAGGGATTTTGGGGTGCGTGGTTAAAGTGATTGCTAACTCTGATCACCTGTTTTCTGAGGGGCTCCCAGTTGATCACTCAGGACTTTTGGCATCCCACATCTTTGACCCTCAGTCTCAAGAGGCTTTGGAAAATGTTGGATGATGCTGGCTGCATCGTCCCACAGCCTCCTGCCTGCTGCACCACGGTGCGAGTCCTGCCACTGCCCCTCCTGCCTGAACCTGCCTGCAAAGTCCTCAGTGGGGTTAGCATTAAAACCTTGGCAGAGAGAGGCCACAGGCTGTGTCAAGAGGTGGGTTTTTGGAGATGCATTCACCTAGCAAACCTCCTTTGCTGGTGAGGAATACGGGTCCCTGTGCAGGGCTCCCCAGGCAAAAGTCACCTTGGCCACGGCAGACCAGGTGGGAGATGGGATGTGCGGTGCGTGTCCGACAGGAGGGGGAACTGCAAGTGGAGGAGAGATCCTCACAGGTCAGATGAAGATGGCTCAATTTGGCTGGCTGCATCTCAGAAGACTTTCAGGACACATTATGAACCATACCACCATGCAGCAGGGCAAAATATTGCTTACTCCCTGTTTTTTCTTGAAATAAATCAATTGAAGAAAGTTACATTAATTCTCCAGGCAGCCGTTTATTCTCTCCTTTCAAATTACCATGTTGTAGTGCTTTAATCTCCTGAATGATTTTTGTTTAGGATGACGCCCAAATATTTATTGATTTTTTTTATTGATTTGGGGGCTATCAATTTACCTGTTAGCCACTGGGTCACTCCAGGAATTATTACCGTACTAACTGCAAAAAGAAAAAGAAAAAAAAAACCCAACCTGGATGATGGATTGTTCTGTGTGTTTGGGCAGAGAGTGCCAGCAAAGAGAAAGAGCAGAGCTAAATCCCGTTGGCGGGGGGAGGACCTGTTTCTGATGGACAAAACCAGAGAAAGCCAAGTGACTGGTGCCGGCAGTCCCGCTGCCTGGCCATGCTCATCCTGTGGATTCCTGCATGGTACCAAAGCCAAATTCAAATGGCACTAAGTAATTCTTACTGTCACGCTTTAAAACAGTGAGCATTTTAAGCAGCCTGGCAGTGAGCATAATTTTGTTCAACAGTGGAGATGGACTTTTTAGGTTAAATAAGAGAAATAAAGAGGCCATGATTCCTGCTAATACACTGTCTTTTTTCCTCTTAGATACTAATAAGTGCATTTTAACCTCTCTGCTACTCACACTGACCTGGTTTGCAAACAGAAATAAACCATTTCAGCGTAATTTATGCAGGGCAGTGACCCTGCAAGTAGCACGACAGGAGATCTGGGTTCAGCTTGCTTTCTACCCGTGCTCACGAGTTTGGGAAAATTCAAATTTTAAGTAAAACCTCTGGAGTCAGGAAAATCTCAGAAATGCCAGTAGCTGTGGATCACAGACTTAGTTTCTTTATCTGCCCCCACTACCCCTGAGCAAACCACTGGACTGGCCTCCAGGTGTGCCCATCACAGCTGGGATGAACCTGGAGGAGCCAGGAGAGGCTGGGATGGATACCCCCTGAAGTGTTACACTAAAGCCTGGAACACGAAGCCCCTTCAGAAAGGAATGGCAATGTCTCCTACACGCTATTATCTTGAAAACCAGATTAGGCTCCTTAGATAGCTCTGCCATAGAAATAAGCCACAAGCTAGAGCAGAGACCCCATTATGGCAGTCAGGCAGGGTGGGCTGGACCCTGCTCTTGAGTTACCAGCACTCACGAGCAGCTGCATAACCTGAAAACCGGCAGCATGCAAACAAAACTGTGGGTGTTCACAACTGAGAGAGAAGCTGGCGCTATCTTTGGATAGCAATAGTGTTTAGGCTTTGCAACTTGGGATGCTAAGAAGGTGCTGCAGCACATTGCCTTGTAATAACATGAAGCAAAAGCTCAGCAGAAAGTCTGTGAACCAGATAAGATTGATTAAACCATTTCTAACCAACGGGGTTGCACATAAAAATTTTATTAAAACCTCAAGTGCTAAATTTATTTCCTGGGTCTGTCACCGCTATTTTTTTTTTTTATTCAGTAGTGATAATTACTACATTAGAAATTAAATGAACCTCATATACTACATCTTTCAGACCTCCTAGGAGAGTTGTGAAAGTGATTTAGGGAAGTGAATTTGCTATTGTGCCTAATCAAGTTACAGTAATTGTCACCTATAATTTTAACTTGACTGCTATGTGTTTAATTGGAAGCTTTACCTTTGGTTTTTTGTAACTGAGATTCTCTGTGACTGTTTTTCTACTTTCCCTCCCCGCCCAAAACTCACTGACAGAAAACAAATCATTGCATACAGCTGTGCAGTTAACAGCGCTGCTCCTTGCTACCACATTGGCTTCTTGAGCAATGTGGTGTGCTGCAGCACAGGGTGATTTGCCTTGTGAGACCGGCACCTGGTTGTCTCCCTTGAGATGACAATCACAGCTGTGTAGATATCAGTGGCAGTAAAGGGGCTTTCTGGGCCAAGGGGGTCCTTAAAAGGACTGCGAGTATGGCAGTGCTCTCTGGATCACAAAGTTAAGGTAAGTCCTAGGACTGTCTTAGGTGTGTTGGGGTAAAAGCCGGTCCCCAGCAGAGCTACTAACACGTACTCAAATCTCTGTGGCTGTTTGTGAGGGCGCTAACTTTACTTAACAGCAGCGTGGAACCCGGCTGCTGTGGCTCTGCGCCGCTCTGGGTTCTGTAGGTGCTTGGTCATAGGGACTTGCTCCCCTGCTCCCTACCTTGTGCTTCAGAGGTGCTGGGTCATGTGCTGTCACCTGAGAAGAGCTTATTAATGTGTCCCTTATCCTGATTCCCTCAGTCAGGCCACAGCTTGTTTCCTTCATGCGCTCTGCAGGGCAGCAGATAGCCCAGCGTGCCAACGGGCTTACAGAGCAGCAGCAGTATGGCACCCGCAGGTGAGCGGCGAAGTAAGACACAGTGGAGCCAAAGGCATCCCAATGCCTCTTGGCAAGACCCCAAGGTACTTAAGTTGGAAGCTGGGTCAAGGGTAGGCTTGTGGAGGCTTCTAATGCCTTCTCTGCACCCAAATGCATGTAGCAAGTTCAACACACGTGTTCCCGTCTGAGGTCTGGGCAACTGTTTGTGTCACTCAGCGTTAAAACAGGCCAGCTTCTTCCTCCTTCCCTTTTCTCGCTAAAGACAAGTATCTATGCATATATATACACACACAAATTCAGTCTGCAAGGAGACAAAGTTCATTCTGGATTTAGGGAAGATGGTGATGATTATGAGCATGGAAACTTGAAATGGGTCCATCTGATTATTGACCTTCAACCCTCCTGGATGCTTACCCAGTATCAGATTGAAGAATAGGGCTGTTTATGACAATACCTTTTCAACATAAAGTAATACTTGCCCCACTGGAGTCACACAATATACAAAATCTGTTCAGTTGAGGTTGGGATCAGGCCCTCCATTTTTAGAGAGTCTGTTATGGATTCTTAAAGATCCAGAAAGGCTATATTATATTGATGCAATTAATGGAGGTAATTTGAATCTATTTTATCACTGTAACGCTCATAGAAATGACTGTGCCTGTCTGGCTTTGCGCTCGCATTCTGGCGCGATGTGTGTAGCATAGCAGTAACCTTGTCCCTGAATAATTCATGTTGTTTGTTAGCCACTTTTTAAGCCTTTCTGCTTAACCACAGAAGATTAGCATTTTTGTTGCTTTTTTTAATCAAAGGTTTGGGGGGGGGGAGAGAGAGAGTCAGTTTTCTTTTTAGCTTACTTTAAACAGTTCCCCAGGCTTTCAGTATGCAACTTAGCTATTCAAATTGGGATATTTTGGCCTTAGAAGCATTTTAGCTAGCTCTTAGGCCTGCTACATTATACAACTTTCTAGTGAATCATGAATAAGTTGAAAGGCTATAGAGCTTTTTTTTTTTTTTCCTAATTTCTCAAGGGTCCTTTTACTACCTAATTTGTTTTCATCCCGTGTTATTTACTGACTAACTCTAATCAACTCTTCTGGTATTGTTCCAGTCCGCAAGTGTGGGAAGGTTTGGCAGGTAATGTGTGGCAGCACGGGGAGTTTGAAAGATCCTGGCCTTGAAATGAGTATTGTTGGTTGGAAATTGGACTGCATTCATTACATGCTGGAGTCCTCCTGAGCTTTGTCTTCAAGATAGGATGCTCCACTGGTGTAAAAACAGTAAAGCTGTGTTAGGAGTTGCCCGGCTGCAGTTCAGAAATATTTAGCCTCATGGCTAGGATGGAGGTAAAAACCAAAGGTCTGGCTCAGAGCAGAGTGAGAAGGGAAAGCCAGCCTTGGCGAATGCAGGGCTGGGGATGTATTTTCTTCGCTTCCATCTTGGGGTGATGCAAAGTAGCATTTGCTGGTTTGGTGTTGGGTTTTTTTTGTTTGGTTTTTTTGTTTTGTTTTGTGTTTTTTTTTTTTTAATTAAAAGTGAAAAGTTGAATTAGTGATCCCATTGAGCATCCACCCTGTATACCTCAGGGAAAGAGGACAATAGAGGTAAGACGAGGGGTTTGCAGTACCACTAGCTGATGAGATGACAGCAGGAGGCAGCCCACAGAAACCAGCCTGGCACCTCCTTCTGCCCAAGAGGTCACTAAATCAGTAACGTGGCTCCTTTGACTGTCTATGGATCCACACCAGCCCTTTGTGTCTGAGTAAACTACAAATCACTGGCATGAAACAGCAGCCAAGTCCTGTTGGCATGAGTGTGTCACTGAAGAGGAGTCTGTTTGGGTTGTCATGCTGAAAGATTTAACAGAGAAACGGTGTGCGCAGACAGCTCAATGGACGTATTTGGTGAAGGAGAGATTGGAGTGAGATCACCGCTGTAGGAAACAAATTCCCTGTCTCTGCAAGGCATCTCTGCTCTTCACTATTCTGTGTTTTCCCTTTATTTTTGATGCTCTTTCTTTCAGTCTGAATCTTCCTCTGACATACCATGTATGGTCTGGCAGGGGATGGGGTGACAGAAGTGAGTACATGGCCACAGCTGTTTGAGTGTAACACAGTGGTGTGAGTCACAGCTTCCTCTGGCACCTAGAGTTGGCTTATCTCCTCTTTGCCACTGCTACTTCTTTTCTTTTCCTTTCTATGCCATAACATTTAAGAAACAAAACAAGGATGCTCTTGGGAAAACATACCGATTTTGAAAGACTGCTGTGTCAAATCCCAAACTTTGCAATGCAAACTTTCCAATCAAGCTAATTTTCCAAAATGCTGGCACTGAGTTTCTCTTATTGATACTGTTCAAGCCTCTTCTCCTGGAACTGCAGCTTGTTCTATCATGCGTGGTTGCCAAGAGCCCGTCTGCAGCTCCCACATCGACAAGCGGTTGAAATGACAGCTCCAGCTTTCACACGCTGGTGCACTGTAGTGGCCAGGGAGTTTCTCTGTTCCACTATTAGGTTTCAAACCTCCCTGCTGAGTAGCTGTCCTCAAGTCACATCAGGTAAGCTTAGCTATGCATTGAATTCAGGGAGTGGAACTAATCCCACATTTCAGCTTTAGACAGAAGAGAACAATGAGCCAGGGAGCTAAGCCCAGCCTCTGTCTGAAAGGTAAGGTTTTTAATATATTAAAAGAAACAGATGCCCTACACTCAAGCATGTGTGTTGTACCTAATTCCAGGTCCACCTCTGTTTAGCCGAATGCCAGGCCTGTATATGTGAGGCAAAGTATGTACAATACATAGTGTATTACATATATGTCTAAATGATGTATATTATGTTTAATGTATGTATGTTTTGGTTCATTACTCTTCACGGGAAAGCTGTAATTCCAGGATTAATAGTCTGTATATAAATTCAGGAAGCTATAGAGAACTATTACCACTAGCAGACGGGAGAAGACCTCAACAAAAACATGTTTTTGCTTTCCCAACTGTTGCTGTTTCTGTCACTGAAAGAGTTAAGTTCTGCTGCCAAGTTTCCTCTCCAGTACTCTGGAGAAGCGATTGGTTCATGGTGGATTGTCTCCCAGCACTCCCTTTGCCTCAAAGGGACATTTATATTGACTATGATAGAACTGGGTTTAAATTTTTTTAATGATAAAAAGATGAATCTTTATTCAGATCTGAATTTATAAAATCCTTATAAATAAGGATTTGAATCGTTCAGCTGAAATGAGTGGATATGCTAGCTGCTAAAAATGGTACTTAATTGTCTTACCAGGTCCCCAAAGTGCACTTCCTATTTTCTTTGGCAAATAGAGGAAAATTTTAATTTCCCCTTATTTGAAATGGAAAAAGAATGGTGAATAAGAGTGACTACCCTGAGATCTTGCCTGCACAGTACATGCTAGAAATGAGAACAGTCCCTGCAAGAAGGAAGTGGCATTAAAATTACTTTTCCTTTTAGCATTTATACTATTGCTATGATTAGTGAAAGAACTGAGCTCTGAGTGTTCTTCATGCCTATGACAAGCAAGCGTGATGAATCTGGAACAGGAATGAATGTCCTAACCCATTCTCCCTGCCCTTTAATTCCTCTGCTCCTTGTGTTGCTGACCAGCTTTGCCTTCCAGTTTGTCTGGGGCAGCAGGAGCGATGGGCCGCTTCCCAGCAGGTGGAGGAACGCTTCCCAGTCCAGGTCCTGGGAGGGACAGAAAAGTTGCTACAGATGGCCTAAAGACTGCACAAGGAGCTGGTGGGCACATAGGGCCCTAGTTGGCCCAGCCATACCTGCAGCCATGTTTGCAGGCTTGCTTTCTGGCTGATCAACAAGTTCAGTTTGGGAATAGAGCTCAGGCTTTTTTAAAAAAAAGAAAAAAAAAAAAAGTGCAGATGTAGTAGTGATGGATCCTCCAGGCTGAGTGCTTTGCTGATCTCCAGCATGGCTGTCTCGGATTTCCTATGGGAACTGTATGTCCTGCAAGGCTCACCAGGTGAGCCTGCTGTGTGACTCAAACCACATGGCATTGGCCAACGGTGAGTGTATTCAAAGGGTGGAAAACAAAGAGCGAATCAGGCCCTTAAGTCAGGCTGTCTGCCCTGGGACAAATGCTGAATACTTTGCACTGGGATAAGGCAGGGAAGGGCGTCTGTGCATTGGTGAGCATGTACTGTGCAAAGAAGGACTTTATGTAATACCAATTATCCATAAAACAACATCATAAAGTCATATGATAGTTTGGGTTGGAAGGAACCTTTAAAGGTCATCTAGTCCGACCCCCCTGCCATGAGCAGGGACATCTTCAACTAGATCAGGTTGCTCAGAGCCCCGTCCAACCTGACCTGGAATGTTTTCAGGGATGGGGCATCCACCACCTCTCTGGGCAACCTGGGACAGTGTTTCACCACCCTTATTGTAAAAAAAAAAAAACACACCCAAACCAAAAAAAAAACCCAAAACCAAAAAACCCCAACTTCTTCCATGTATCTAGTCTAAATCTACCCTCTTTTAGTTTAAAACCATTACCCCTTGTCCTATCTGTCCTTGTTTGAGCAACACAGGATTAATTTCTCTTATTTCTCTTTCAGTAATTTTATTTTTCAGCAGGGTCTCTTCTAACGCTTGGGAAAACTGCACTTTTAGACTCTAGTGTCTGAATTTGTGAAAATATTTAGTTTATAGCCAGCTATGGCACGTGGCTTTCAAGGTCTCAGTGTTTTTGAGCTTGCCAGGTGTGGGGGCAAGGAGGAGTGAGACCTGGGCACTTGACCCAAGCTGGCCAACAGGATTATTTCATACCATGAATGTCACATTCAATATAAATTAGAAAGTTTGCTGAGGAGTGTTCTCTCTCCCCTGATGGTGGCGATCCTGAGAACTTCTTGCCCTGGTGCCAGACCCCTGAGCCCTTCTCTTCCTCCCAAAACCATAGCGCTGGCAGTGTCCCACATTTGCTACCCACTGCTGGGAGTGCACAGCTTCCTACTGATAGAACGGGCTGAGTATAATACTTGTATATTTTATATTGGTATCAGGATCAATACTGGTCCTTTAGTATTATTGTTAATTATTTAGTTTTATTCTATTAAATCTGTTTATATTTCAACCCTCAGGTTTCCTTGTTTTGTTTTGGTTGTTTTTTTTTTCCCCAATTCCCTTTCCCAGGTGGGGAAGGGTCATCCGATGACAGAATAATAATTGTCTAAATGACAATAAATCGTTGTGGCTTCTTCAAACCTTAATGCTATCACAACAGATTCTGCTCAAAAGTTTGTCCCCATCTTTCTTATAAGCCCTCTTTAAGTACTGAAAGACCGCAATAAGGTCTCCCCAGAGCCTTCTCTTCTCCAGGCTGAATAAGCCCAACTCTCTCAGCCTGTCTTCATAGGAGAGGTGTTCCATCCAAACAGCACCAGAATCCCAATTAGACTTCTTCAATTGAGCATCTGACCTAGCACAAAAATTTCAAAGTGTAGTCATTTGAGACGTGGCCTCAAAAGTAGAGCTTTCCCCATGTGCCAGATCGTTGTCTTGGCTCATGGGCCATGCAGTGTCTTGGCAGACCTTGCAGTTCCCTCCTTCACTCAAATGATGGATTTTGCAAGTGTCTTTTACCATGTGCTGCCCCAGTAAGTGAAACTGATCAGTCTGGCTGAAACAGAAATGGTTGTGTGAGGCTCAAATGAGTGCTGAACACAGAAGAAGTTGGGGGGCACAACAGCTGGCAAATTCTGCACTTTGGCACGGTGTGGTCCCATCCTGAGCCTGACAAATAAGAATCTGTTTTTCTCAACTCCAATGTGGCCTTCCATAGTTGTCCTTAGACTTCTGCAACAGACTCAAAGAATTAAGTTTAAATACAAATGGATCTTACGGCAGGATAATACAGGTATCTGCATATGAACGTCTACTTTTATTTCTATGTCAGTTTATCATCTATTTATCAAACAAGTAGGAAAGTTCAGTATCCAAGACACAGTGATATTCAGTGTAATTCTTAAATGGCCAGGTTTGAAGTCTTGGAAACCTTTCCCCTTCCCACCCAATAGCAAAAAAAGTGAATGCCCTGCTAGCTCCAAGTATCATACGAAGCATTTGATCTTAACTATTTTTGCTTGGAAAGCTGTTCTTTATTCTATTAGGTTAAAGAGCAGGCATGTTGTCTCAGCACAGTTAAATCCCACAGCTTATTACCATGAAATATGTGAGCTTAGAGGCTATGAAAGTGGTGTGCCCAGAGAGAGTTCAAGGCCTCTTGTATAAGGAACACAGTTCCCGGCTTTAAAGCTGCACCATGTGTCAGGATTTTCAAAAAGGCAGTTCTCAAAATGGCCTTTTAAACTGCCAATTATTTCCCATATATCATCAAGACAGACTTTTAGAGGAACCATGACAATCCTAAAAAGAATTCAATTTGGAAGGGTTCCTCTGCTTCAGAGGTGCAATGGCAGGGCAGGATGTGCAGGGACAGTCCAGCTAGCTAAAGCCTGACTAGCCCAAGGACCCAAGAGCAGCTTAATGACTGAAGCTTTTGGAGCCTAAATTGGCTGGCTGGTCTGTATCAGAGCTGGCATCACTGCAGGTTTGCTGTTGCTGGTATTTCCTTGGGTCAGATTAAAGCTGAGTGACTGCAGTTAGCAAAACCTGTATGATCTTACCTGGGGGAGGGTGGGGGGGTCAAATGGGGGAAAACCTTGTTGTTCATCCTTAGATTCCAGAATGAGTCATCTTCTTTGTCGTATATTCTAACACAGTAGTTGCAAACAATTTCGAGGAATCCACCTGTTGTCTGGCTTCCAGTTATCTGATTTATTCTGTTGCACAGAGATTTTAGAGGAAATAAAAATTCATTCTTTTCAATACATAACCATTAAATACACTTTTACAATCAATAACAGACTAGGCGTTCTCTCTAGACCTCATCTTAGTGTCCCTCCATTCAATAATAAAGCTATTGACCACAATGAGAAAAGGATCTAAAGCCACAAACAGAAAATAAAGATTGCTAGTTCCAAGGAATATGTAAACTGAAATTTTCATAAGCAGCCAAATATTCCAAATTGAATCCATAGGATATAAATTATGCAATTGAATTTGGGTGGGTCAAGTAAATAAGGGAAGGTAATGAAACATCTGTATTGGAGCCCATTACTTAAAAACCCTAATACCACATATTAAAATGATTTCCTTATGCAAGCTGACACATTGGCCTTACCTGTATACAAAAAAGCAAACGCAGGAGCTTTTATAAAAATATTTACGCTATCCATTACCCTTTCAAGGATGTTAAGATTGTTTATGGTTGTTACCTTTCTGCATTCAGCGAATAGGTCTATAACAGCATACTGTCCCATCTCGTCAGATAGTATTGACTCAAAAATAGCCATGAAGTTAGTTGTCTGAGACACCTTTTTGGTTTTTTTGTTTTTTTTTTTTTTTAAAGCAACAGGCCTTCTGAGTTATGAAAATAACTACTGTGTATTAAGCTTCCAGTGTTCATCAGGCTGAAAGAACGAAACAGAGATACTTTCCTTCCTATTGCAGCTCCAGGGATTGTCTTTTCTGAATTCAATTTCTTTAAAACACCAAAAAAAAATTACTGAAGAGAGAAAGATCTGAAAAACAGCAGCTCTCATTGACGACTTTAGAATGGCCCAGGAATATAGGATGGCATTGAGTGTTTCAAGTTTACTGTACTCCCCCTAAAAAGAAATAAATGTGGTTGCAGCTATGTCAGCTCCCTCAATTAAGAAGGAAAACTATTTTGCTCTTAACCTTCTTGGCTTCTTCCAGGCAGAAGAGGCAGTTTATTTTTTGCTCTCCCCTTTCTCTAGCCATCTGTGCTCTCTGGGAAGCGTCAGCACCTTTCCCATGGTTGAATCACATTCTAACTAGTGGCTGGATCATTTTACATCTACATTATCATGTTAAAGTCCCAGCTCCTAATTGTTGGAGCTGGCCAGGCAGTGACCTATTTCTTTGGAGGTTTGCATGTGTTTTTCTGTGCAAGCTGCAGAGTTTTAATAACACACACACATGTAGGTAGAAGCAAAAATGGACGGAGGAAAGGGGTTGGAACTTGATGATCTTCAAGGTCCTTTCCAACCTAAACCATTCTATGATTCTATGAAGGAAGGGGCAGCAAGAAGTCATTATTCTTCTCTGTTGCTACCTCTTCCACCATTGCAAGGGTCTGTCTGATCTGGGCCCTCTGAAACTAGCCAGAATGGTTTGGAGATGAGATTAAACTACTTGCTGAAATCCAGTTCTGGAGACAAGGTCAGAAATACACCTCTTCCTGCTCTGGAAGGGACATATTTCCCCTTTGTGTGTGGTTTGTTTTACAGAGTGGCCAAAAAGTCTGGGGGATATGGGTCATGTTTGCCGGCAAGAGGGATTTCAGAGACTCCAGGTTTGATATGTGGTGTTTGTTCCAAATAGCTGGCAAGTCAGTTATTTTTTAAGTTGTCCTTTTCAACATGGCGTTTAGGAATAAGAAATTAAACATGCACAGATATGCATGAAATCCCAACAGAAATACTTTACCTGCAAAGAGGCCAGAGCTAATTCAGTCTCAGTGAATGCCCTGGTAGTGCCACGTATTCTGTTGGCAACTGGGGCTCTGATGCACACCTCTGCAACACAGCCACGAGAAGCTTAGGGGTCCTGGTGTGTTAAGGAGGGAGGATCATAAAAATATGGTTAGAGACATGACAAATTGGAACAAGGCTCATACTCTGAGTCTGCTGTAACCCAAACGGGGCCGTTTCCTTTGAGATCGCTGTTGGGTTATACCTCTTGAAAAATGAGGTTTCACTGGGACCAAACTCACTGCATCTCTTCTTTCTGTCCTCTGTGTAGAGCACATCCAGCGTCTCTACACAGGTACCCAAACCTTCTCTGTCAGGCTCCTCATAATCGCAGACTGCTCTTGCAAAACTTTGTTGATGGTGGATGAATGGGTATTTTGTTCTAAAGTGACTGCTCCAGAATACATCACTGTCACATCACCTAAACAACGCCAGCCACCCAGATTTTCAGTAGCTGCTGGGACTTGCCGAAAACAGCAGAGCCTGTCATTCTGAGATTAAGGAGGGATTACCTGTGCGATCTCAGTCAGCTTTAAGAGAAAGGTTAAACACTTTGGGAGGAGGAAGTACGTGCGCGCGCGCGCACATGTGTCTTCCAAAACAACAGATGGTTTCAATAAAGTTGCTCCTGCTGCTAGGAAGTGGCACTTCTTGACATTAGCAGAGCCATATCTCATCAGGGTTCTTGTTTCTACCAGCCTGTCTCAGCAAGGCCAAATCCACTGTACGGTATGGGGTAATCAGAAAAGGCACTCCAATATCTGCCCCATTAATTGCCCCCTGCCAGTCTTCCCTCTCTTCTGATGTAACGCCCACTGTGCTCAGTATGGCAGGATCGATCGGCTTTGAAGGGCAACTTTCCCTAATGATCCACAATTCCCCCTACTTAAAGTGCCACAAGAACTGTCTTTTTAAAGAAATGCGTGATTTCTTGGAATCGCTAAACAAAAACCTCTCTGCTTCAATCAATATATCGACGTATTAAATTATTGTGCAACTAAATTAATGTGCCCCTTGGTGACAGAACTGCAGAAAATGAGCAGTGTTTTATGCATTAAAGACAAACTGGTAAAAGATTGTTTTTCAAGGTTAGATTGTTCCACAGTGAATATCAAGATTTTTCCAATTAAAATATGAGGGGTTTTCAAAGTGCAGTTGTACCAGCTGTATTACTTCTCACAGATTCACAGTACAAATTAACACATACAAGTAACTGAAGAATTGTAAATATTAGTAATTGCGACCTATTTCCGAGAGAGCAAGAAATATTATTATTTTTTTTACCAGTATTGTATTTAAATTTTATAGTTAAACAATTTTGCTGGAAATTAATGCTTTTTTTTTTTTTTTAACTCAAGAGATTAATGAAAAAAATGACCACTCAAAATGTTGCTGTGCAAAACTAAAAAGTCTTGTCAAGCTTCTGCAAACCTTACTGTCCTTTGTTTGGACCATGTAGAATTTGGGGGGGGCAGGTTTGCTGTTCCTTTCACGATACCCTCCACTTTTCAG
>NW_009648041.1:3301617-3304926 GCF_000708025.1 Charadrius vociferus | reverse complement strand
TCCTACAGTTTTAAACTAAACACAATATACAAAATGAAAATGGAAACATTCATATGGATTAAAAATTGTTCCCTTTAAAAGCTACTTGAACAACCCCCTTTTTTTTTTTTTTTATGTTGGTCCAGTTGCATTTATTATCTTCATTTTGCAGGCAGAAAAAAACAAGAAAAGTCACAACTAATACTGTGTAGCAAGAGCTGGATCCTCCAAAAGTCCTCTGTGCATCATCTCTTGTGTAGCTGGAGCACTGGAGATGGTTTGGGCTGTTCCCTACCAGATGACCCAAACCAACAATTTGCCAAAGATATGATGCTCTCTTTGTCCCTATATTGAAGGTAGATGAACCACAGTTTTCTAATTAACTTGTTCTGTAGGTGTAATGAAGCAGGGAAACATTTTCAATAGCTTCATTGCTTGGTCAAACTTTTTTTTTAAGGTATCTTCTAAGTTCTCAAATATATCAAAAAGTGTGTATGTTGTTCATTTTCTCCTGAAACTTTTTCTTTCCCCTCTTTTCTTGCTTGGGCTCATGACAAAGACATTCTTTATTCTGAAGGCAAGAATCCCAGAACAAGCAGTACCAGTTCTGAGTTCATAAGGGATGCAATGTTTCTAATCACTTATAAAAGACAGACATGGACTCTGTGTTCCTTCTCAGTTGATATTATTTTATTTTTATTTTTGAACCTTTGGAATATCAAATGGGAAAAAAAAACTTCGTCCATCAAGTGTTTTCAGCTCTATGTTTTCAAGATATATCTGCAGGAATGATAAATTAGGTGTGAAACTAAAGCATAAATGAAAGCATCCCTCAATAACCAGGACATTTTGGATTCTTGCAAAATCTTAAAATGGTATAATCAGTTTCAGTACATTGCTGACCAGAAGAATTAAAAAAACGCCAAGGAACAAAAAAGCCAACAAAAACATTCTACCAGAAGTTATTATAATATTGACAAATGGAATTTACATCAATATATCTCTAAGGATTTCAGAGGTCCCCATTGTCTCCTGGGAAGCCAAAATCCATGAAATCAAATTATTTGATCAACAGCACATAGTAAATTAGTGTCAGTACCAAGCCAAGAACCCAGTTTTCTGACTTCTAGTTCTATGCTCAAATAGCAGGCCTGCATCGCTTCCCAGGCAAAACAATGACAGAAGAGAGAAAGACAAGTATACAGCAGAAGGAAAGGGAGCTGGTAGTCATTAAGCATCTTGTAATTTCTGAAAGAACCAGTTCTAATATTTGTGTGTAATGCAAATGCCATTTAAAATACCTAGCTTTAAGGTGCTAGGTGACTGCCACGGATTTCAGAGCAACTTCCACAGGCAACATGCTTCTCATTTGGTACCTGAGAGATCCAGCAAATAATATGCAGAGCTGGGTGAAAGAGCCAGGTCCCTGGACTTCCATGGGACCGCTACACTGTGCTAAATCTTCTGCGTGCTAGGGAGTGCTAACATTTCCAGAGAGCAAAGTGGGTGTTGGTGTATTACACTTAAGAAAGACTTCAGACTAAGAGAAAGCGCTGATATCAATGCCTCTTAAAGAATGTTTAAACCTGTTTGTATGGCAATTTATTTGCTTCACCAAAAACCTTACAAAGGTAAGCTATTTCGAGAACACCTTGTGCTCTGAAGTACTGGTTCAATGCGGTATCTATATTTAAAAACATTCTCCATTTCGCTTCTGCATTTCGAACAGTAACCCAGCCCAGCCCAGTCCACACCAAAGGAAATGAACTGTATCAGGCAATGTCATTTGCTAAAAGGTAAGAGTGGAGGTATTCTCCTTCCCTTCGTTTTATATTTCTAGGGACAATTTCACAGGCTGTGCCGTTGCTGAATGGGGAAATTGGAAAACTGCAGAATCGATTTGCAGACGTGAAGTTCTATTTTCTTTTACACCTCCTTCATCAGAGTCTCTATCATTCCTGTGTTGTGTAGCATTATTATCGACAGCAGCCTGGACACCACTGGTAATTGTTAAACTGGGGAAAAGCTATGCCTTGCAAGCAAAAGCAAAACCACATAAGCAGCAGTCACCGACTGGTACTATTCTTCCCTTTAAATTTATCTGCTTTAGAGCATTGGTAATGTGCCCATGCTACATTATTTCTGAGAGTTAAAGGGAAATGTATTTTTAAAATACTATTTAAGTTGGTTTTGTTTGCTTTTTTTTCTTAACAAAACTTGCCAGCTAAAAGCTGCAAAGCTGTATTAAATCTATTTTGACTAAAACCAAAAACATATACTGGACTTCGGAATGCTTCCATTATTTGTTAATTCTTCCTTTATTAATTATGCTTCACAAAGAAGAAAAAAAAATACACAACAAAACCCACCCCAGCTCTTCCACAGCAAACTTCTGATAATGACTCAGTTACCAAGAATGAAACTGGTGGCTAGTTGCTGCAGCAAACTGGAAAAGCCGGTGACTATCAGCCACTTTATCTCTGGGATGGAGAGAAACACGCTTTGTGAGTTTAAAGGTCATTGGGAACAAAATGGTCGCTTGTCTGCTGGAGCCATTCAGCTGCTCTCTGCGTAGGGTTGGTACAGTTGATTGGGTTGGCCACAGCATCCTGGGGCTACAAACACTGGGAAAATAAAAAAGGCTCCCAGCGTGATGAGCTTTCAGCCTAAGTAGCTGATTACATGTTTTTCATTAAAGGTCAATTCAGCCTTCGGCAGCTCTGGGTCTTGCATCCAGATGCTGCCCTGCCCCTGACCATGTCCCTGGCGCCTTAGGATAGCAGCAGGCATTTCTTTTCCCCTTTTCTGCTGGTTTTCCAGCAGTGGCGTTGGTCTCTGCCCTCCCCTGGCCCGCTGGGCAGTCAGCTTCTGGGCGACACCTCCGCTCCCCTCGGGGAGGGTTTGCCCCAGGAGATGCAGGTCAGTGAGGACAGGAGAGAGGCAGCGCAAGGCCTGATAAAGCAGGAATTGGGGGCGGGTTAACTTATGTGGACGGGCCTTTTCGGCTTGGTACTCCTGAAGAGCAGACCACTCCAGGCAAAGGCGCTGAGGGCCGCCCACACACCCTTCCCTGAGGGCCCAAAATGGCCGCCTCCCCCTCAGGCGCCCGCCCCCTCGTTGCTTCGCGACGGGCGGAGCCCGCCCCCTCCTTTACCTTCGGCCTCCCCCCGAAAACTACAACTCCCAGGCAGCCCGCCCGGGGGAACTACAGCTCCCAGCATGCCCCGCGCGCCAGGGGCGGCGCGCATCCGGGCTGCCGCACTACATTTCCCGGCAGGCTTCGGGGGCGGCGGCCAATCCGCGCGGCCCAGGTTGGTGGGTGCCCGGAGC
>NW_009648041.1:3267977-3301243 GCF_000708025.1 Charadrius vociferus | reverse complement strand
GGTATGGGGTAAGAGGACGCCGGAGTGAGAGCCTGTGTATGTGGCGAGAGCAGTACCGCGGGAGGGGAGGTGTGCAGCGGTACTGTGCTTTGTTAGGGTGGAAGGAGGGTTTCCTGTGAGGGACACCCCCATACTGTGGTCTGTGTGAGGGGAGGTGTGGGCTTGTCCGTCATAAAGGGATTCTATGAAGGTGGATATGTGGGGAATGGAAAAGGGAGGGGTGTCCGATAAATTAATGTGGGGTGGCATCTGGGAGGAACAGAATTAAAATTTTGAGGTGCAAGTGAGAGGAATATTAATAGAGGAAAAAGGTGATTGGGGCGGAAAGGAGAGAATGAAGGTGATGAACACGACTGGTAAAGTTTTATGGGGTGAAAACTATAATGTGGACAGTGAAAATAGAAAAACTGGAATACAGGGATGAGTATTATTCCAGTACTGGAAGCTGCCTTGATCGCATGTGCTCATTTCCCGAATGACTGGCAGGGTCAGAGAAGAACTATTTTGCATCTTTTTCACTGTTAGAAAGTAAATGAAACTCTTCTGCAGTGGTAGCTACATCAAAGTTTTCTTGTACATCAAAGCTTTGTTTGGTAGGAAGCCTTGTAACCAGTCTAGCAAAGTATTATTTACTTGGAGTTTGCTCTCTAGTGATTAACATTGTTTCTGAAGTACAAATTCTCCCCTTTCCTAATGATTAGTTAGTTTTGAATATTGGAGCTCAGTTACTGTGATAAAGTAAACTCCCCTGTTGTAGGTCTTACCTTTTAAGTATTTACTATTGTATTTGAAAAAAAAAAAGAAAACAAAAACCCAAAACCCAAGGTGTTTTGAAGACTTTCCCTAACAGTACTTTGAAGAGACACCCACAGTATTTGGCCCCAAGCCTGCCATGGGAAATGTGTGCCCAACAGCAGATCCCTACTGATCTAATTCTGACTGTGCTCAAAGCTGTGTCTGAATTCTGAGTAAGAGAAATTGTAACTGCTGTATATCACTACGAGTTAGAATTTAAATCTCCTATTCATTGTCAACATTGTTGTTCGCTATTCTCTTTGCTCCTTTGTGATGCCCAAAATTTGTTGGAAGCATTCTCTGTTGCAGTCAGCAGCTTTACCTGATTTGCAGCCCTTACCACCTAATGTTTTTCTTTTGAGCTCTCCTTTGTTGTTGTTGCGTAAAAATTTTGTTGCTGTTACGAAACAGAGTTTTGTGCTTGAGATATTGCTCAATTTTCACTTTGGGATTTACTTCGTTAGGCATATCACATGTTACTTAGAAGCATATGCTTCAATTTGTATGTTTTCACAATGATATGCGAGCTCCTTCATACCTGAGTAATTTTAAATGGTAATTGTATTTTATTTGTAAAGAAAAACATGTAACTGTATATACAAATATGTGTGAATTTAAGTTTGTTGCCCAACATACTAACTCTAGGGCTGTTTCTTCATGAGTCTGTGCTACTAACCATCACTTGTGTAAGTTAGGAGCCGGTTCCTGTTTCAGTGTAAAGTTAAATACGTACATAAAGACTTGTGTAATGGTGATGTAGGTTGGGGGCTTATTTTATTCTCCTGCATTCTTTGTTTTTCCCGTTTTATAAGTCAGTAAGCATTGTGATTCTTGACTTAGTTTCCCTCCTCCCCAGTGATAAGTAATAAATAAGTACTATTTATATTATATGATTTTTTTTTCTTGATGGATATAATTTTATAGGTTGATGGTAACCTATATGTATGTTAGGAAAAGGAATAAAATAATAATTGAGGTATCTTTATATCTTTACTCACCTTTGAAAATGTAAGACCTGCTAATGATGGATGGTGGTAGTGAGGAAGTATGGAATATTAATTAGTGCTAATTCTGGTTCATGCATGGGTTTTTGGGAGGGGTGTTTTTTGGGGGTTGTTTTTTTTGTTTATTTGTTAAACGGTTTCAATTTTGCTTTGTAGAACCAAGTAAGTTTTCACAAACACTGAACGGAGTTCCTTCTTCAAACACAGTCAGCAGTGGAATGGACCCCTTCCATGCTTGTAGTATTCTTCAACAGCTTAAAACCATGTATGATGAAGGACAACTGACAGATATCGTAGTGGAAGTGGATCATGGCAAAACATTCTCCTGTCATAGGAATGTTCTTGCTGCAATCAGTCCTTATTTCAGGTACGATAGTCTATTGTTCTGGCGGTGATCAAAAGCAGAATTATAGCTTATTTTCATTAAATGAAAATTAAAAAAATCTCACCTATACTAATATTCCGTGTGACTGTCGATAATATAGTGCACCTAGTAAGTAAAGGTTATTGTTCTCTTAAAGTCAATGAATCATCAGTGTCTGTTTATCAAAGGAGAGTTTCATTGGAGAAAATGTCACGTGATTTTAAAAAAAACTAGACAAAACAAACAGAAATACCTCCAGTATTCAATGTATCTTGGATACAGTAACTGCATATTTAAACTACTTGTTTCCTTTTAAAGTTATATATTCTAGCGTGCTAGAATGTGCATATGAAATAACATGTTGAAAGTCCAGTGCAAAGACTTGGATACTTCAAGAGCTTTGCTTGTAAATTGAGTGAATTTTAATATGGGGTTAGTGAGATAATTAAGCAAGAAATTCCAGCTTGCCACTTTTGTTTCAGTAAGTCTAGAACTGATCTTAAATTTAGGTACCCAAACAGGACAATGTAACATCAGTGATAAATGTATTTTTGCTGATATAAGGGCAAACATGTTGGGATTAGCTGTACAATATAATTTCTTATACCTGCAGTTAGAAGGTAATTACAAATAAACTGCTAAATATTTTTCTTTTGTAGATCTATGTTCACTAGCGGCCTTACAGAGAGTACCCAGAAAGAAGTTCGTATAGTTGGTGTTGAAGCAGAGTCAATGCATTTAGTATTGAACTATGCATATACCTCCAGAGTAATGCTGACAGAGGCCAACGTTCAAGCTTTGTTCACTGCAGCTAGTATCTTCCAGATCCCTTCCATACAAGACCAGTGTGCTAAATATATGATCAGTCATTTGGACCCACAGAACTCCATTGGAGTGTTTATCTTTGCTGATCACTATGGTCATCAGGAACTCAAAGACAGATCACAAGACTACATTCGTAAAAAGTTTCTGAGTGTCACCAAAGAGCAAGAATTTCTTCAGTTGAGAAAAGACCAACTGATAAGTATACTCGACAGTGATGATTTAAATGTAGACAAAGAAGAACATGTTTATGACAGCATTATAAGGTGGTTTGAGCATGAACAAAATAAGAGAGAAGTGCACCTTCCAGAAATATTTGCCAAATGCATCCGTATGCCTCTGTTGGAAGAGACATTTTTAGAGAAAATCCCTCCCATGTTTGCACAGGCTATGGCCAAAAGCTGTGTACAAAAGGGACAACATAGTGCCAATGGCTATACACAACGTCTTGGAATGACCGCTTCTGAAATGATCATATGCTTTGATGCTGCCCACAAACACTCAGGAAAGAAGCAAACAGTGCCTTGTTTAGATTCGGTCACAGGGAGAGTGTTTAAACTATGCAAGCCACCAAATGACTTGAGGGAGGTTGGAATTCTTGTATCTCCTGATAATGATATTTATATTGCGGGTGGTTACAGACCAAGCAGCAGCGAGGTCTCCATTGACCACAGAGCAGAGAGTGATTTTTGGATGTATGATCACTCTGGCAATAGGTGGATTCCGAAAGCTCCTTTGTTGCGAGCCAGAATAGGCTGCAAGTTGGTTCATTGCTGTGGTAAACTATATGCAATAGGTGGTCGCGTTTATGAAGGAGATGGGCGGAACTCACTCAAGTCTGTGGAGTGTTATGACAGCCGAGAGAACTGTTGGACAGCTGTCTGTCCAATGCCAGTAGCAATGGAGTTTCATAGTGCTGTGGAATATAAGGATAACATCTATGTTTTACAGGGTAAGGTGGTTTGACTGACTATATGGTGTTTTATTGGAAGCGGGGGTTGTTAATCCAAGTGTCTGTGCTCTCTCGAGCATCTTAGAAAACCCAAGTTTCCTGGATGTTTAAGGAGCGCCCTGTGACAATGGGGTGGGAGGAAAGCCAGGGAGAGCGGTGGGCGAGGTTGCTGGTTGAGTTCTCGTGCCCTGGGATTGTGTCACTAAGTTCTAGTATTTGATTATTGCACACATGGCAGTTTTGGTGGTGATCTAAGTCAACAGTATAGTATGAAATTTTACTGTGGAAATTCTTTATTAAATTTTCTTTATATGGGTGAAATGCACCAATGTTGAAGAAATGTCCTCTGAAAAAGCACTTCACATTTTATTTAGCTATACCTGTAAAAATTCTTGGTGTCTGTATTTTTGGTGACTTGTAAAAGTCAATTAACCACTGTAGGCCTCCGTTTCCTGCCCTACTCTGCTTTTTGAAATCGTCCTGGTAGCTAAGAAAGACGATTTATCTCTTTCTAGTTAGCTTTGTTTCTTTGGGCAGTAATTATAGTACTGCTTTTACATCCTTTCTTTTGGTAAATGATCAGACTTATCGGTGTATTAGATATTGATTCTTAAATGAATAGAAAGGATTGTTATGGGAATTGATCAAATAACTTATTCCTCCCGTTATTTATGCAGATCTTATATAAAATATGTATTTTTATGTATGCATGAGCTGTATAGAATATCTACTTGTATGTGTGCGTGAGCCATATAGCAGTCTACACTTAAAAGTGCTGAGACAGATCTATGAGGCTGTAGTAACAGTCCCAAGAACTGGAAAGAAAGGAGGAGGGTGTGTCTTGGTTATGTTTTGCTAAGGGCCACCTCTGTAACTACCTGCAGAAGTTGGGGGCTTAGATCCATACCAGCTCCCTCTTTGGGTCACTCTCCGTACAAAGCTGGACCACAGGAAAGAAATGGGATGGAGAATACTGTAAGGTCGTTGTTATTTTCTTGACTTTTCATTCCTGCCGGTTGGTAAGGTTGGTGGGCTTCCACATGATTTGCAGAGAGTTTTCTTCTTTCATTGTTTCTCTATCAGGTTTAACTCTTCTTGGTTGTGGCTCTAAATAATTCTGTTACACTAGCAAGTTCTCTCCATTTGTCTCTTCTGTTGGGTCAGACATCTGCTTTAGATGGTTAAAAAGAAATGCTGAAGAATATTTAACTTGGTAGAGTATTTGTTCATGTTTTAAATGTTTCTTAGAACTGCTAAAAAGTGGATATTATTGTAATCAATAGAATAAGAGTGCATCTTGTTAACAAATTTTAGATGCACTTATTCTGTGCTTCAGTGGTTTAAATGACAACTCAGTGCTTGCATAAAGAAGCAAGATACTTCACTGTGCTAACCCAAATTACAAAGATTCATGTTACGGGAAATCGGCAACTTTTTTTTGTGTGATAAAACCTTGATTGAGTTGCACTGAAGTAGTATAAAAAAGTTAACTTTCAATAATTTTTCTAGAGAAAGCTCCTAAGTTTGAAGTGGTCAATAGGGGTTGATGAGAATGTTAAAATGCCAACGGAATGCAAGCGTCATCCATAGGAGATTGCACTGTGGAACAAAAATGAATAATCAAAAAATGTGTTATCTGCAAGACTTAATCTCTTAAGCTATGTTCCACCCATCTTACTGTATTATTTCTGTATTCTTTGTTATAGTTGAGGTGCTCGGTTACACAGCAGCTTGGTTAAAATTCTTAAAGTAGCCATGTGAAATTATATATGATTTGAATTATGCTAATATGTTAGGCCTTTCTTCCTCCCTGGCTTTACAAAAGAAAAGGTCTTTATCCATGTTCTCTTCGTGAAGTTTGCAGAGCATGAGATTTAGTGACCTGAACTTTCATTGTCTACTCTGTAGATGCTACTCTGCACAGTCAACAGAAGAGGTGTTTTATAATCTAATCGCAAAACTGATGATGAATCAGTAGCTTCATGCAAGTATTCACCTGGCGTCCGTTTAAGCAAATCAACCTGAATGTGTAACCCAGCCACCTGATACAATTGGCTTCAAAATCTGTGTGTAGTACAAGACACAATTATTTGCTCAGATTTAACAACTTTCAAGCACTGAATTCTGAGATGCCATGGTCTGTAGATGACATGTTGTGAAGATGTTAAAGAACGAAACAAATACTTCAGATATTTCAAGACTGGGATCTTGAAAGGTTTTGTCCCAAATTATTAATCATGGTTTAGAAGTAGTAAAGGATAGCTAGGAAATATGTAAACCACTGTATTTCTGATAGGCTTCAAATTCCCTCTTCTTCAGCTGGAATAGAAACTCAAAGTAGTTTTTACTCATGCTGTTAATATTTTTGTAAGGCACTTGGAAGAAGGCAGGCGGTGGTGCTAGGTTTTTTGTTATGGGATCAAGGCTTTTAAAAATTGGTAGACTGTTTCTGTCTGTGGAAGAACATACCTGAAAGCTTAGTAGCTGCAGAATTGCTGTTCTGGAAATGAAGCATAAGTTATGTTTTATTTTTCCTCTCTCTTTTCAGGGGAATTTTTTCTCTGCTATGATCCTCAGAAGGATTACTGGGGATTTTTGACCCCAATGACTGTGCCTAGAATCCAAGGCTTGGCAACTGTATACAATGACTCCATCTACTACATAGCTGGAACCTGTGGAAACCATCAACGTATGTTTACCGTAGAGGCCTATGACATTGAACAAAATAAGTGGACTCGAAAAAAAGACTTCCCCTGTGATCAGTCCATTAATCCGTATATAAAACTTGTACTCCTCAAAAATAAACTCCATCTGTTTGTCAGAGCTACTCAAGTCACTGTTGAAGAACACGTTTTCAGAACCAGCAGGAAGAATTCACTCTACCAGTATGATGAGGTTACTGACAATTGGCAAAAAGTGTATGAGACTCCAGATAGGCTCTGGGATTTAGGCCGGCATTTTGAATGTGTTGTTGCTAAATTGTATCCACAGTGTCTTCAGAAAGTTATTTAATTTTTTTTTTTTTCAGTAACAGGCCTTAGTGATTTCAGTGGTAATTTGATGCTAGAGAAAATGTGTCTTAAAAGAAAACAAAGAAATTCTGTCAGTATTTATTGTAAGCTGAAACAGACAGTTTTTTGTACATGGGGATGGGTGCTCTTTAAAGGTTGCAGTCTGGGGAGGGAATTACTGGTTCAGTTTCATATTTACTGATATTTTCCTGGGAAATGAGAAGGAGGTTACAAAGTGCAATTATCAGCATTTTTTTTCTGGTAAACACTTAATCATGTCATACTAGAGGGGTGTTTTTGTGGTAAGAGCAAATTAAGTGGAAGAGCCAGGATTACTATGCACTACAGTGAAAGAAAATCTAGCATTAATAGCTAAGGATGTTCAAGATGTTTTGAAGTGACTTTACTTTTTTCTCTTTTTTTTTTTAAATACGGGTAAAATTTGAGGCAATATCACTAAGTTTTGGGGTTTTTCTTTATTTTGATTGAAAGTACATAGAGGAATGGTAGATCCTGATTCATAATGATCTTGTGCTGTTTTTGAAGTCTGCTAAGGTGTTTGTGATGTTGTTTGTGCACTACAATTTGGGAGAAAAACTCAAGTCAGAATTGTAACATGGAATACCTTTGCCTTGGACGGAGGCCTGTTCAGATTACTGTACCACTTCCTGTCTGTGGATTTTTGTTAAAATTAAGCTTAATGATACAGGGAGGGGAAAAATCCCAGCACCTGTTTTCTGCCACATAGATGTAGTGCTGTAAAAACAAATTTTTTTTTTTAACACTGCTTAAAACCTTTTTTTTTTTTTTTCATCCCATAAAGGGCTTTAACCCAAAAGTTGATGGTGCTAGTACGTTTTTAATACTTGTTTGTCTGAAATGGGCTAGCCTTATGCTACTGTTTAAGACAGCCTGTTATTTTTCATGGAGTGTGTGTCTGTCTTCAGGCCCTGTCCTGTCATCATATTGTCTTTTTTAACATAACATTTTTACTGCAGTGGTATTCTTGCACAGAATGGTGACAGGATATGGCCTTAATAATATTGATTTTTTTTTTTTTTCTTTTTGTGTGGAGTGTTCATTCTGTCTCCACTAAAGTACAGTGCTATGTGCAGACTTGGCATGTGCTCCAGTAATTTGGAAAAGCGTGGCTTAACTTTACAAGTTGTTTTTCTTTTTTCCCCACAATCAAGCCCTCAAATACCTTCTATTTCATTCTGATCTATAATGTGAAAATTTGCACTACTGAGCTGTCTTCATTATCCGGTGTATTAAAGCAAAATTGACAGTGAGTGTCCGTGGCTTAAATAATCTTAGATGCAAATATAGACTAGGGATCCAATATATTGCAACACTTTTCTCTATGTATTTAACATTTAGTTTATTTTTAAGAAGTAAATAAGTTTGAAGTTCAGCCTCTACTTCAGTAGCGAAAACTGGATTTAAAAGGGAAAAAGATGAATCCTAAAACTCCTATCAGCTGTAATTTGCCAGATTTAATTTGTTACAGCTCTAATTTTTGCCGAGCTGCGAGTATGTTATCTTACTCTTTGCTGTTTTCTCAAATTCACCTAAGTAAACCAGTTAAATTGAAATAGCAGTGGCCATCACTGGCTGTAAGTGCTTACCATTATCTGGCTTAACAGCTGATATTTCAGTAAGCCAAATATTTAGCTCATTGTTTATCCCCCTGGCATGGCTGAGGATTTGGATAATGTTTGTTTACTATGTGGTCTTACTGTTCCCAAATGGAATCTTTCTAATACATGAAAATACTTGCCTGGTTCTATTTTTTAATTCTTGCACAAAATATCTAAAAGGCAAAAACAAACAAAAAACTGTGAAATTTAAAGGAAAAAAAAAAAGCCTCTTTGCATTACATACCTCATCTTCCAGAGATTCACCAAACCGCTTCTTTCAAATGTGAGCGCCTGAATTTTTTTTTCTGAAGTTGACAATTCTTGCTGAGACTGCATTTTCCAACGGTGTTGAGGTGTGTTGTTTCTTTGTTTAGTTTTCTTCTGGATACTGTTTTATATATATCCATAGCTGAGAATAAGAGGGTTTTTTTAAAAATACAACTAATTTAATTTTAAAAATTATCCTTGGTCCTTGGCTAGCTCTCTTTGCGCTGTTGTAGGCCTCTAGCTGCAAGCTTTCTGAAGCACCCTCCCTAACAGTGTTGCATTTGTATGTAAAACCATTTTTTTTTTTTGCAAAGTGTTATGTAACTTTTTTCTTGTTTTGTTTTGTTTTTTTTTTTTTTTAAGCTTGGTTGAATATTTACAAGACTTCTTGCTGCTTTTTGACAATCTTCTATATTTATTTAGTAGAACAAATTTCAATATATTACTTGAAACTATGAAATAGAATTGAGTTAGCAATTGACTGGTCATGTGATGTATAGAAGTACAATATGCTGTGGTTAATTCTGCAGTAGGTTTGTTAATTTTGTTTATCTGCACTAAAGTACGAAGATCTCCATTCTGTTTAACCATTCAAACTGAGGGTGTGATCCAAGTCTGTAATGTGTTTAAAAGCTAAATCCTGGAACTTGCCGTGGGAGTAGAATATACTAATTCTTGTGCATGAGGAGTTTGTTGAGACAGTAATGTAGCTGTGACATTTTGCCAATTCTTAAATGCTTCTACGTTTTGCTGAAAGTCAGATTCCTGATAAAGTTTTGCTTTAGAGTCAGGCTTAAGTAAACTTGCACAGCACAAAAAAAAAAAAAGCACCAAAGGTACTGGTAATATTTAAACGGTAATCTGTACATTTTCCCCACTTGGTATTTTTTCTGCATTCATTTATTTCCCTTTATTAAATGAATTTCTAGCATTGTAAGGACTTATGTGAGTGTAAATCTCTCTTTCCAAAATTATTAGTTACTTTAGAAGGAAATGTTTTGTAATTTCCACTTGATTCCATCAGTAACATTTAGAATAACTAAAAGCAGTTTTGGTGCACCAAACATGCAGTGTGTGTATGTTCTACAAGAAATCGAAGAGCTCCCTGTTCGTAAGGCTGTTTAGAAATGGCATCCAACATTCAGTGCTCAGGTATGTTAGTAAGAAGTACTGTAGTCCTCTGAGGGCAAATGTGTGGATTTTTAAACATTTTGCCATAATTGCACAATTTTGCATTTTTACTTAATGTCATGTTATGTTTCTTAAAATAAACCTATTGTTGAAATACAGTGGAGTTCAACTGGTTTTGTGATAAATCTCTTGTGTGCATTTTAGTAAAGTAAATTTCTGAAAATTAACCCAATGACATAATTTTTTGATGCTTGATCAGTTTTTCTGTATCTGCACTTGTGTGTCTCAACTGTATGCGATGTCACGTGTTTGTTGTTTATTTTTTGAGGCAGCACTACACTGTTGCTTGATGTGGCAGGTGCTTTCTTCTGCTTTTTTCTCTCGTTCCTTGTGGTTCTTCAGGTCTAACTTCTTATTTGCTTACACACAGGTGACATTGTCTTTCCCCCCTCCCTGACTGTGGCTGGAGCTGACATCTCAGCGGGAATGTCAAGTAGGGCTTTCTAGTCTGATAATATTGGACATAGGAAAACCCTGAAAGGCTTCATACTGAATGTCCCAGCATCCTTACTTAGTAGGGAAGTTACTTCCCAGGTGGTAAAAGAGATGGAGAGAGCACAGTGATGTTGGTTGCAAAGGAATCTGCTGCAGAGCTGAGAATGAGAGGCCTCCCTTTCCCTAGCTGTTTAACCAAAACTCCAGCATGATATGTGGTTTCTGATGTAGTGATGGTGCTTAGTGCACCTGCTTGTAAAGTATACTTCTTACTAGAGAACCTTTGTTCCCTTTCAGAGACTGTCTACCCACTTTAGCGGTGATGCCAAGTCATCACAGCCAAGGAAAATAACATGAAGTTCTCTTGTTTGGGAAGGCACTCCTATTGTCAGGTTCTTTCAGACGTTATTTCCACCCTCCCACCCCCTCAGCCCCTCACCCCCAGCCTGTAGACTTGTCTGGGTGTGATGTGAAGGCTGTTCTCCTGGCAGTTTGGTTACAGCAGAAACCATTCAGGAGTCTGGGCGAGTGGTGGTTGTGTGTGTTCACGTTGTGTGTGCCCTGTGTGATCAGAAAGGCAGACTGGGTTGGCTGCCTCGGCTGTCAGGGCAGCAGGCTGACGTGGCAGACTGCTTGTGAGCTGTGCAGTGTGGTACCCACCTCTCTGGAGACTGCTGCATGATGCTGCTAACCTTGGGTGAGTTTGTGCTGACTGATCCACGCTCCTGGTCACCAGTTCAGAATGGTACGCTCCCTCCAGTCAGACTGAATAGCAGCCTGCAGCTCTCCAGTTGCAATGCCCCAGAGTCCCAGCTGCTTTGTATAATCACTGGTTTATTTTGTGTGACCACGGCATTGTTCCTCATATAGTTGAGCTCCGTTCCTCCAACTATGACAACATGTCCCGGACAATCCTGATATCTTTTCTGTTTGCAGCCTTCATGGGAAGACCTCCAGAGATACTAGCCAGCAGAGCAAAGGCACTGTGTGCCTTCCTGCGTTCCTGTCCGGATCTGCAGTTGCTCTGTTAAAAACCAGGGATGAGTCCCCTTGAAGACGTAGCAGACAAAGTGATGAAGCCAGCACAGAGGAGGTAGGCTTGCTGTTTAACTTGTTTTAGTGGACTGAATAAATCAACAACACACACTAAACTATATGCAACTCCGTGCTTGCTTCCACATCTGAAGACTCAGCTGGGGCCATGAAATGCTAATGGCAGCTGTTAGGCAGACAGGTCTAACTAGATTTGGCGGTATTTCACGCTGTCTCTGCAGTTTCCTAAATAAAATAGTGACTGAGGGTCCAATTTGTCCATCCCCAGCATGGAGTTTGCAGTTGTAGTTACCAAATACTTGAATGGTAAAAGCATCCAAACCTGAGTCTCCCTGTCTGCTCTCTCCTTTGTTTGGAGCACCTTTGCTTTGTCCAAAACTCAGAGACCTTATAAAGAAAGATCCTCTAGTGCCACGTTATGGTTTTGCAACATGCTAGTATGCAATGAACTGTTGGGACTTAAAGAAATCAAGAAAGCGCTGAAGCTGACAAGAAAAAAAGAGACCTCCCTCTGTGATCCCCAAGGGAAAAAGTTTTATATCAAAGCAAAATAACAAGAGACTGCAAGAAAAAGATAACCAAATTGTATTGGCTTCCTAGGGACAAATCAAATTAATTTGGGATCCACAGTTCGGACAAAACTAAAGCTTCAGAAGCTAACTGGAATTATCTCCTCATATGGGTTTGTGTTTTTTTTTTTTTTTTTTTTCTTTTAACCAGAGGGGAAAAGAAACTGAACTGAGCAGTCATAGCTTAAGCCTTAGTGAGCACTTCACTCTTCAGATACATCTGAATGTTCTTGTGCTTTGCTGCAGTGCTCGTGGCTCCTTCAAAGACATACCAGTGTATCTACGAGTTAAGTAGTAGCTGTTATCTGGTTTATAAAAGGTGTTTATGGAGATGTCTGCAAACTTCTTGCTAAGTCATCAAAGTCCCATCGGGAAGGCACTCTGGGTTTGTAATGGCCTGGGAGAGGCACCAGAGCCACGACTGGGACAGGAGTAGTTCGACTGCGTTCTTTGATTCTCTAGTTTCTCTCTTGCTCTCATGGCAAAAACTGTATGAATTAATTGGCTCCCAGTACTCCAAATTTCCTAGTAGCTCTTGTGAAATCCTCTTAATGAAATCCTCGCATTATAATGTGAAATAATGCACAGCAATGCATGAGAGAACTTTGCATGGTCGAGTTAACCTATTCAAGTAGGAAGAGGGTTAACAGCTAACTGAGGGAGCAATTTTGTCACAGTTTTGCAAACGATTATACCATCTAAGTGTCAGAGAGGATTTTCCTTCTTTGGATACTAAAGTAAATTTTGATGTATATTGTGACATGAGAAATAGATAGGCACTTGAGAGACTGTTTCTATCCTGGGTGCAGGGGTGGTGGAATTCTTTTCTGGCCATGTTGTTTTTCCTTTCAGACGTCCTTTGGGAAGCAAGGCATGTTATTTTGGAAGCATTTGCTAGAGGAGTGGAATACACCCACACCACCACCACCCCCCTCAAAACAAATTAGCATTACTTCAATGAAATAATTCACCAGGTTTGTTCCATAGGAGTCCACTTCCATGAGTCCATGCTCTGAACTAGAGCATGCCCCAAAGCTATGAAGAAGTAGACTCACGTATGCTGCGTGTGGAGGAATATCTCACAGTCGGGCATTCGTGCAGTTAATAGGTGGAGAAATAACCACCCAGCTGTTGATTTCTCCTTATCTCTTTGCAACATGTACTCCCCTCTCTGCCTCTCGAAGGGGAAGAATTAAAGCAACAAAGCTTGTGGCTCTCCCCTTTCTTCACATCTAGTTAAGGTCCCATGTGCCTCACTGCTGATTTACGTGTTTCTGTACTTTACACAAATAATAATACAAATATGCACTCTAGGAGGCAGGTATTAATTAACTTTAGCTAAGTTTATGTGACCAAGCTATGGTTTAACGAGCTATTTCAGGAGCAGCGAAACTAACTGATTTCTAATGTATCTCTCCACAATGGATTTTGTGAAGCATAACAAAGGTTGTATATGTCAGCGTTCCCTTACGGGAGGCAGCAGTGGGATCTCTGTCCTTTTTAGCCACCTAATTGCACACAAAACTTGTAGAGACTCTACATCTTTGAAAACTTAGGCCCTCCACAAAATGTAATTTAAACCAGACGCTATCTCAGAAGTTGAGGTGTGTGTGGTAGCAGACACTGATAGTGATCGAGCACCTCTATAAAACCCTAAATACTGTATTTCCTTATGTGAGATGCGCTACAAGTCCCCACTTGGAGAACATTTGACTGAGTTTGGCTGTTTTTAATGGCTGGGCAGCTTCCTGCATGTCAGAAGCTCTAAGTAAAGAAGGCATAGGTCTGCCTGAAGAGGAACAAAAGGGAAATAGATAAAGCATGGTGTCCTGCTCTTTAGAGTACCTGAGCGATGGTGAGGCTTTCCCAGCATGGGAGGACCATTGCTGCATGCAATTCTACGAAAGCAGGTTACAGGCTTCTCCTATGTCCTACTGCTTTCTGCAGCTGTGGACCAGGACACCACTGCCTGGCCCCACAGCAGGTTAAGGGGACAGGAGGCTGTGTGCCACAACAGCCCCAGTTACGTCTTTAAAGTGTGGAGTCTGACCCGTTAAAATACAGTATGTGCTTATTTAGATCTTTAAGTGTCACCGAGTACTAGCGATGATAACATACCTGTAAAACATCAACCAAAATAGTACCAAATAAATCCATTTAAAGGAATGCTCTCTGTGCCCCCGTGTCTCCTCAGACCTGCGTGTGACCTCTGTTCCGCAGCTCCTACTGTCTCAGCAAGCTGGCAACGTCCAGGCACATGTAAGCAGTATGAAACATATGCTCGGTTTGTGCCCGCATTTGGTCGTCTTTTTTATGATACGTATATAATTTTTGATTATCTGTAAACTCAATTTTAAATTTCATTAGCTTAATTAATTTGAAGTCAAGACGGTATGTGATACAACAGCTGCAGAAAAATATTTGCAGATAAATTTGAATTACTTTATTAACTTCCAGTTTGATTCTGTTCATATTCCTTCAGTAATAGATTTCTTCAAACATTCTGAAAAATACTTACGGGGCAGGAATATTTGGTGAACATCAAATTAATCTTCTCCCACAGCCAACAAATGAAGTGAAGCACTTAAATTGTATTTACTCTGCAAATTTGCATTTTGCTTTCATTTAAACAAAAGAAATAAAAGATATGCTACATTTTACATGAAACCTAGTATATAGAGAGCAAATCTTCAGAAAAAAGCGCAATCTGATTCATCATTCAAATTTCAATTTTTCGTAGGCCAGTGAAATAGTAGAGAGTTTCTGCTGCTCTTGTCCTTCTCAACCACCAATGGAGGTGCCCAAGGCTTTCCAAACTGATTTTGAAAAACAGTCTCAATAGTTTGAATTGCTATTGCGTCTGCAGTGCATACAAATGGTCACAGCCCAATAGCTATCAGCACAAAACCTTTATAATTTAGGCAATTGCTATTAACACAGAGGTGGAAGGAAGGACAATATAACAAAGTCTAAAATGGCTCAGAGCCACGGGAACTGTCAAGTGTCTGCGAGAAAAGGAGAAAGCACATTTTTGGAAGAAAAAGATCAGCAGTGTAGAAGCTACTTAATTCTAAAAGTCTAAAGAAATTTCACCTTTTGCAATGTCATTAAGTTTTCACAATAACATTATTCCTAAAGGTGCAGTTTTGAAAGAAATGACTCCCGTGAACTCTAGGTCTGGTGTGATTGCAGCCTCTTCAACAGGCAGCTTCTGATGACCTCCTATGGGACAGAGCGCAGAGGACCACATGCATCTCGAACAATCTGTAATGAATTCTCACAGCACCAATAACTGCATTTAAGGATCTGTTCCTTTTAGAAGACAGAAAAACACCAGATATGCTTGTTATATTTCTCATTGTAAAACGTTTTTAGAAAGAATAACCCGTAGAAGCTATGATCGGTGATGTAGAATGTAGACGGACCATAAGATTGATCAGACCGAGGTATGTCCAATTGGTATTCTCTTCCTGACAATGAATTAATGGTGGATACCTGGGGAGAGAAGAACAGAGCTAGCTGTCAGTATTCCCCTGTCTCCAGCAATTTGCAATCTGCAATGCCAGAGGTGGCATCTTCGTATTTAATAGCCCTCGATGGATTTCTTCCAAGAATTTATCTTACTGTCTTGACCATTGGAGGCTTTTTAGCATGCTGTTACTATTGGTTGGTGGAAAACCCTTTTAAATGGGAGGTGTGCGTTGTGTGTCCTGTGTTTGCGAGACGAACATCTGAGCTGGCTGTGATAGCACCGGTAGCAGCCTTTCTTATTAATGTAGACGGGGAGCTAGTGCATGGTTTTAAGCATTCGTCATGTCCTTGCAAGGAAGATATTTTTGCTGGGACTATATGAAATAGCATGGATGACTTCATGGGGGTAAAAGGCAGGAAATATGGGCTACAGTAGGTGCTGACTTGCAAAGGTGCTGCTTGGATGAATCACTTTTTTCTTTGTTTACCTTTCTGCTGAGTTTTCTGCTCAGATTGGATGAGAATGTTACCCTGGTCTGCCTACGGTCAGGTGTTTTTTTTCCTGTTTTTTCTTGTGCTTAAGTAGTGCGTTGCAGCGCCTGGATTATAAACACGGCATGGGAATGTTTTAAATCCCCCAAATGGGGATTTGCAACATAAGTCTTGTGGAAACATTCCTACTGAAATTGGGTTATATAAACCTCGGCAAGGCGCGGACTCGTGTTGTGGACATTGCTCACTCCCTGGTCCGAGTCAACCGCTCACTTACTGGCAAGAAATTCAGGAACTTTCTGTACCCCCTCCCCTCACTCCCGGGTGAAATTTACCCCCTGATAAGTGTTGCCGTGACCTGCGAATCCCTTCATTTGTTCTGGAGTGGTCAAAATAAGTCTGACGTGGGATTTTAGGTGACCCGGAGGTCATGCAAGAGAATTTCAGCCGGAAAGTTAAAATTGCTATAGCAGGATGGGCAAAGATAGGGCCTCTCCATATGCAAATTTCCCCCAGAGGAGAGTGGGAGCAGAGCCTGCAGAAATGTGCTGTGAAGAAAGAATAAGTTAATATGTACAGGGAAAAGAGGGAGGAAGGAAAAGGGATATCTGACAAATAATTTATTAACATCCACAGAGATCTGAGAGAGGCCAGCACTGCAAATGGGGAGTTTGCCTTGAATTTGTCCCTGGCGGGCGAAGGGCCATCCCTGTTCAGGAGAGGTTAGTTAATGGGGGATGTGGTTACCATTGGATGTAACTGGAGGGGTTGGGTGGCAGAGGGTGTTGCAAGTTACGGAAAGGTCCTGCATCTGAGGATACAGCCTCTGATCGCAACCTTTGATCTCAGCTGTATCTGGGGTGGGGGAAGAGTTCAGCAGATGGCTTTAAAAGCTGAGCAGGTCACTGCCAGGGGAACCAGCAGCCGGAATGCCACAGGGAGGGGAGTCCGAGTGGTACCCACCTCTGCCGAAGAGAGAGCTGTCCCACTGAATGGTGGTTAGTGAGTTTGTGTGTCTGGTGCGTGGTGGCTTGCTTGGGTCAAGGGCAACTTGGCACCAGGGTCTCCCTGGATCAATAGATGAAGGTGCATTAGACTTGGTTTTGATTTGTCACGGTGCTCTCATTTAACAACAAAAAAAAACCCTCCAACCAAATAAAACAGATGTTGTAGAAAATAATTGTATAGTCCAAGATTAGTGCCCGGTTGATTTGGCTTACAGAATGGAGGACTGTGATTGTATATGTTGGTTCCAAAAGACAAAAGTTGAATAAAATAAGGAAAGAAGATGGTAATAACAACTGGACTGACATGCCTTGATTTGATTGTGCAAGAGGACTGGAATTTCTTTATTTTGAAGTTGTTGATAGTAGCTTCAGCCACTTTCCTAAAAAGGAGGGAAGAATAGTGGATAAAGAAGATCCAGATGTGACCAATGAATAACTAACTCTAAAAAAAGTAATGGGAATAAGGCGGGAAGCCTGTAGGGAGTGGTGGATAGGGAAGTCCAGACATGTATAACTTTACAAAAAGGAAATAGGGGTAAAATGAGAGAGCCTACAAGTGAATTTGAGTCAGACCATGGCTGTACGAAGGCAACTCTCATGATTTCCCTCTGCTACAACGAAAGGGGAATAAACAGGTGGGGGTTTCAATGCTCTCTGGGTAAAGCAGAGATGAAACCTGTCAAGGATGGGATGATCTCAAAGAGCTGACCAATGAAATTCCATGCACAATGCAAGTGGTGTTCAAGAAATGAAATGAATGGAGACATTACATTTAAATATGACCCGGAAAATTATGTCTGTAATTTTACTTCAGTGGTGTGGCAGTGAACAATACTGAGAGGAAAAAGCGAGTGTAGTCCTGGAGGTAAATGGGCATTGACATAAGAAAACAAGGGCTTCCCAGAGGACATAAAAAAGTTTAAAGGACAGTTATTAAAAAGGAAAATCAAATAATAGAAGATTTCCTTGAAGTGGATATTTGGAGAATGAGCTACTATGGTGCCACATGGAAATTAGGAGCAAACCTGTAGAAGATTGGGGACTGGTACAGAGAAACTTGAAGGTGACAAAGACATGGCTGAGAGGATGGTCATGGAAGGGGTAATGCCCCATGAGAGAATGGTCCTGGACCCTCCTTAGTGCTGATGTCCCCACAAACCATGGGGGGTGCCACAGGAGAAATGAGGGGAGAATGTGAGTGTATCACGTTGCTGTCTGTTCTTTGCACAGACTATTTTTAAGCTCTGCTAAAACATCCCTGAAGTTTGGTTCCTCCATGTTAGCCTCTAGAAGCCTTGTTTTACCGTCAGGAAAGTAAGAGTCAGCTGATGTGATTTTTATTTTTTAGTGTACACTACATTTTCATTTAACTTCAGTTCCTCTCGTTGGTTTTCTGTAATATGTAAGAATTAGCCTTGATATAGAAAAGCTGGACAATGAAGCTGATACTGTAACCTGATTTTATGCTAATGTCTTCTCAATAAATCTCCCATTAAACAGAAAATGAAATGAAATGAACAAATATATTCATAATGTGAGGCTTTTAAAGGTGGTGTACAATTAGTCACAGTTTTACAAGCTGAATGAATTGGTGGTAATAAAAAATAACCTTTCTTGTTAATCCCTGAAAATATATTTAAAGTTCAGGCTCAACCTTTTTAAAGGACTGACAAAAAAGATTTTAATTTGAGGGGCCTCAGAATTTTTTCATATCTAAAACTTTGTTACATTGTGAATACCAAACGTAATGTTAAATAAGGAAAAGTGTCCTCACTGTGCTCACCCCTTTATAAATTTATATTGTCTAATTTCAGAACCTCTAGGGATATGTCAATATTTTTTAGGAGCTTGGTATTCTCCAAAATATTTGAATGGCCTAAATTGGCCATAAATGGAAACAATGCAATGAAATGCATATTCAGTAAGTAGTAAAAGCTCTTAAACATCTTGTCAGTGGACAGTCATTCCAACATCACCCCTATTACTCTTTAACTTGGGTTTTCTTTTAAAATCCCACCCTACAGTAATGAAGTATAGTTAATATAATATAGTTAATATAACATAGACAATTATTTTTTTCTATGGAAAAACTTAGATGGTGGGAGATAATTGATTCTGTGTTGGAATAACCTGTTCCATATATTCTGGATGCCTGTAATGAAAAAATATTGTTCCATAAATTTGTCAGACAGTTAAATCAGAACAGGAGAAACTTTGCAAGTCTTGCTGATTAAAGTCCTTGCTGCTGAAATTATAATGTAGCATTCCTCATAGTATAACAGGATATTTTCTTTAGTATTTATAATTTTGTTGTTGTTGTAAAAGACTTCTTAGTTGGTCTTCTGTTGATATAGCAATTACATCTTAGAAAAAACAACAACTTGCCACCCTGAGTGCTATCCAGGTAGAAATTAGAGTTTTTCAACACTGGATTTATTAACTATGTGTGTTTTGGACAAATGTTTCCTCCAGTTACAATTGGTTTTTGCTCATCTGCTTTGGACAGAGGTTCAGGGCCACAGGGGTTTTCTTTTATGTTAAGAATTGAGTAGTTCTTCCGTGTGCGTTTGCAAGGTGGCCCTCGGAGCAACTAGGTGAACAGTGTAGCGGCTCTTGGCCCATTTAAAGAGTGTTTTCAAGTGAGGGTACAGACTGACAAGGGTTTCTCTACCTCCCCATTTCCACACACACCAGACCGGCTTGCTAGCCAGAGCATGGCACAGCTCTCATGGCTGCACAGCTCCTGCCCCAGACTTTGGGCACATGGCCACCTCAAAACATGAGCAGTAGTCATGCCTTGGACTTGCCTGTGTGGACGTACCTGGGATAATCCCAGACAAGCAGTGGAATAAATTGACTTTAATTTGAAGGGCGATTAGGCAAAAGAACTTCGTCCACCACAACTTCCTCTCATCTTCCAGTGAGGATCCTGGGCTATAAATGATAATGCATCCTCAGGTGGGTCTCAGCGGAGCAAAGCTGGCAGCCACATGTGCAATGCAATCGCTATCTGACCACAAGTCTGTCTTGCCCACAGTGGCTCGTAGTGGATGCCAAGGGAGGAGGATGAGAATGAGACTGATGTGTGGTGATCTTTCTCCAGTGTATCCTTCGAGGGCCTCCAGAACCCGCGGTGATACCTTTGCAACACTGAGCATGGGCTTACATAAATTCCCTTTCATAAAATTTAAAAGGAGGTGCACAGTCTCAGTTTCTGATAAAAAAAGAGAGTGAAGGAAGGTTACAATAGGAAAAAAGCAACAATTATCTTTGGGGGGGATGGAAAAGTTTCAGTGGAGGTCTGATGAGTATTTTGCAAAGGGCTTCCTAAACTCATCCATGTATTTCCTGATGTATCTGGAAATCTCATCCAAAAGCAATGTGGTATTCTCCTTGGTTGGGGCTGGTTTCCCTTTCATGACCTTTAGTTGCCACCAAAACGACGGGCAGTGTGGATGCGGGTAACCAGGGGAGGGTAGGTTCTCTGTTCCCAGGGTCCTTGTTAAGGAGAGGGGAAAAATACAGCTGCTTTACCTAGGGGAAGTAAAAGCTATGAGGGATAAAGTCACTCTCAGTAAAAGCATCAGAAGGTAACACCAGGCAAGAGGAGAAAGCCTTTGAGCCATATAACGCCATCAGCACAAAAACATAAAATAGAAGTAGATAAACTCGAGTTAGACGGTATGTTGTTAACAATGAGGAGTGGGAGGCTTGGGGACATCATCTTCATGAGAGGAGTGGGGAACAAGTGCTTACAGCAGTTTGAGAGCTTACGAACCAGCTCTCATTATATTTATTCAGTGCTCTTGAACTAGCTTTCAGCCCCTTGCCTGATGCTGTATGTTCAGTTCACAATCTGGGGGTGCGCCAGCACACTGCTGGGGTTGGAGAGGAGATAACAGGTCTCTATCTACTGCACGTGCAACAGTTGTCCAGTCATAGGGGGAGCTTGAAGCCTGTAGTGTAGGGGCCCCATATTAATGTTATCACGTAACAGCTGTAAAAGTAGATGAAAGAAAGTGTGAAGTAAAAGTAGATGAAAGAAAGTGTGAATTCCGGAGTATATCTGTAGACACATCACTAGCTTAAAATAATATTTTTTTCTCTACTCTTCCAGTAGTCTCCTCTGACTTACAGTTTGAATCCAAATGGCATCTCTGAAGAGGCAGTGGACTCTCAAATAGATGTGAATTACTCTATACTTTTCCTACAGTGGTTTTTTTTGGGGTTGATTGTTTTTGTTTTTGTTTTTTCTTTGCAAGATAAGCAAAGGTCTGTCTCTCCCTAGTTAGCTGACCACTGCCTCTGAGGTTCAGCAAAATGGGTCCAGCTGATACCTCGGCCTTCTCCTTCCCATTAGCTCTGATGATGCCTTTTCCTATCAGCTTCCCTTGCTTCTGAGTTTGCAATGTATAAAGGCAATAAACCACCTTTTATCCACAAAGATGCAGGTGTACCTACCTGACACCCTGTGCTGTGAGACCTTCTCCTCTCCCCTCTGATTTAATGCCTTGACCTTGAGAGGAGACTTGTGGATTAACTCCCAAGAGGCACGTAGGTTTTGCTTTTTTTTTCTTTTTACCCTCATTTTATTTTAATGGCCAGGGAAAATGGGAAGAATGCAAACGAGTGAATGCCCTCTTTGATCTGTGTTGCTCCTGAGCATAATCTGCTAACCTGGCAGGCGCCAGGCACAAGAGGAATTGCTGACCCTACATAGGAAGAAACTTCAGCCTCTTTTTGCAAGCGCTTGCTCGCAGTTTGCTTGTGGGCTCGGGGGAAGCGAGAAGCCAAGAGAGCCTCACGCCCCTGCAGAAAAGGGCAGCTGGACGCACTGGGGCCGATCGCCTGCTGCTCACGTAATGGGAATTATTCTTTTAAGCAGGGATAACCTGAAATCATAAGGTTTTCCACCCACATCTGAAAAATACACAATGAAGCGTTTACCCTAAAAACGGTACAACTGTGGCATCCGCTTCTTTCCAGAGGGACGGGCTGAGCAACAGTGACAGGGGCAACCTACAGAAGCCATCTCCCGAGGTGAGACACCGAGCTACCGGCTGGATGTGGAAGAGAAAAGAGACATTAACTTCACTTCTGAATGAGGTCCATCACTGAACACGGAAGCTGTGGGAGTGCTTTGAGGATGTGTATTCAAATTAGAGCTGGAAGGGCTGGACAGGGTTATTGGAGAAGGAAGGGTGATTGTGATTGTGTTAGAATTGGACAATAAAACTGTTAATAGCCAGCAAAAGATCAAGGCTTCAAAATTGAGTGATCCTCTGTACCTCTAAATTATTTTACTACACTTCAAAATGATACCTGATTATACAATACGCGTATTCTGTAAAACACACATATCCTTTGCTCTGCAGGACACCAGGAACTAGTTTTTGCTCGGAAATCTGGATTGACCATGTCTCCTCCAGTCCCTTCAGACCTGGGCTACGTACCCCCTGACGGCGGATGGGGGTGGGCAGTGGTGTTCGGAGCCTCCATCTCAGTTGGGTTTGCGTATACCTTTCCTAAAGCTTTCACAATCTACTTTAAAGAGCTCCAGGCTGTTTACAACATCTCCTACAGCCAGATTGCCTGGATAACTTCCATCATGTGTGCTACCACCTATGGAGGAGGTAAGTGAAGCAAGACTGTATCTTTCCTTGGAAAAGAGGAGGTTGGATGCCTACACCAAAAGGGGAGGGGAGAATATATTCCTTTGAGAAAGTTCTTGGAAAGCTCTGGCTGCAAGTTTGGCTCTCTGATTTCTGATGATGTACATTGGCAAAACAGAAAACCAGTACTGCTGAGTATTTTATTGACAACATATATGATGTCACCATTTCTTGTTACTTCATCAGAAATCTTGCTATGTTTGGGCGGAGGCCTGGCCAGGGTGGAATTATTTGAGTCTTGGGCAGTTATTTCTGCATATTTAGTATTGTATCTTTTGTTCTGTTCGTATTCTTGGCTTTCTTTTTGAAACAAAAAAAATTTATTTCTTGCACTCATGGTTGTAGAGAAGATGCTGGAAACTCAACACCTGAAGTTTTGCTGATGAACAGACATGCCATACATGAATGTAAATCTTGAGATAGTATATAAATGTGTTTTAAAATGTTCCCTAATTCTGTTGCTAAAATCTTGCTGCAAGTCTTTTATTAAGGAATGATGTTTTAGCTTTCTCTCTGCAGACTCTTTCCGAAAGGACAAATGTGTCCACTGGTTACCTCAGTTAAGTTAAAATGTTTGCTGACTACTTGTACCTCAGGTGCAAAAGTTGCTGTTGTGCAAAGATTGTGGAAGGTATTGCTTGTCCTTATAATGAAATTACCAAGTGGATACTCTCAGAGGGATGCTTGCCGCAGATACTGATGCCAGGTATCAGCCTGCCAATTTGATCTGAGTAGTTGGTGTGTATCTTGTTGTTAATGGTTAAGAGGACCATCTTGCATTCAGGTTGCTGATGCCCGTGTGGTGCGGCTGCTGGAGGTTATTGCTGGGCTCTTAGCAGACTCTTGGTTCTTCTTAGCTTGTTTTGCAAGGGTGAAACATAAAAGGATTAACACTTAAGAACACCAGAATAGCCATGCTGCCTCACATCTACCCAAACCTGTATTCTTCCTCAAAGAAGGTCAGTAATGCACACTTTGGGCAAGACTATGACAAAGAAGATGTAGTGGAGGGAATCCTCTCGGTACCCTCTCACCCTCAGTATGGTGCGGTTCGGAGGCTTCCTGGGTCACAGGGTACAGCCTGTGTAAAGGTCACGCGTACCCATCCCATGTACTTTAGGAACTGGTTTTACATGGCAATAAAAAAAAAGAGCTGTTTTGTCATCCAACATGGGATGGATTAAGGTGAAAGGAGAGAATTTCTGTAAGGCTGACCTGGCACTTGGGACAGTGACACGGGTTGTCCTGTCAGTGCCCTGAGCAATGCCTGTGATTCTGTGGACAACCTGTGTCTTTACACTTTTGCTCATACCCCGAATTATTGGGCAGGTAATTCCCAAGATGACTGCGTGCCTTGGAAAGCCGGCACAGGAGCAAGCGACTTTTCACTTACCCATTCAAATCCAGCCCTTGTTAGGGAGGCTGAAGGCTCCTGCTGCCACTGGGCAGGTACCGATGTCGCTAACCCACTGGGGCAGACTGGCACGCACAGGGTTTGGGATATACATGACTGAGAGAGGTGTGAGGGATGAGTTGCTTCCCTGCTTGCAGAAAGAGTCTTTTCAGGTCTGGCTGGAGTGATCAGCCGGGCAGTGAGGAGGATTCCTTGGGCTCACTGGGTCTCTGCCGCAGATGGACGGAAAGGTTCACTTCCAGCGTTATTAAATCAGCAGCTCTAGTGAGCACCTATTTCCCCTTCAAACAAGGAATGTGTACCCTGTGGCTGCTGTTTGGCTCTGGTGGTTTCACGTCAGGAGCTGAGAAGGGCCAACAGAGTCTGAGTGAGAGATTGAAGAGCGATTCAGGCTGCGGGAGCTGTTAGAGGGCTCTTTTCCTCCGGGTGGCTGTTCAGGCCCTCTGGAAATTGGATGTCTGAAACTGAGCACCGAACGATAGAGATGTCTCAGATTGGTTGAGATTTCTGGCTTTTCGTTTTCCACATTCTGTGAGCAAGGGCTCTCGACACCTGGACAAAGATACAGAGGAGAGCACAGCAAGGGAACGGCTGTCACTGATCTTGATGGGAAGAAACCGTTACAGCATGAAACTTGTGTTTTTCATCATTGATCTTCCCATCTTTAAATACAGACTTTTATGAAATCTTATTGCTGCAGAGCTGTCATTATCAGCTACAGCCCCGTGTGCAAGCGCCTGACTATCCCAGAAGTCGCATGTAACAACAGGAGGGTGTCCACATAAGGAGGAAAATACGAGATGCTGCAAAGCATGACGACTTTTCCTTTCCAGCATTGTATTTACCTTTTTGCAGCCTTTGGGCTAAGAACTCCCTGCTGGCAGGGGCTCCTGCCTGTCCCACCTTTCCTTGCACTTTCACAAACACTTGTGTTTATTGCTGCATGAGCACCTTTCCTCTTTGGGGGTCTGTCCTGTGGTGTGGGAGCCGTTGCTCTTCACCTCACTCAGTTTTTAAATCACTGTAGCATCTGGGTTACAAAAACCCCAAAACTGTGAAAGAAATAGATCTTGAAAAAAAAAAAAAAATCTTAGGAAGAATCCCTGAGTAATGATTATAGACTCTTCTAGAATTAAGGAAGATCAATTATCTCCTCTGTTCTTGCAAATGATTAATAATTCTAAACAGTTCCCTGTCATGTTCTCATCTTTCAGTTGTTGTTTCCAGTAAATGGTGTTGACATCTCCATAGATCTGAACGCAGCAGCGTGCTAATAGTAATAGAGGAGGGAATGGCAATAAGAACAGATTTAGGAGTTTCATCTTGGGGAATAAATATCTTTGAGTGCATAGGTAATTGAATACTCCGTTTGATCTTCCTTTCAGCTACACTAACATAAATCTGGAGCAATTCTGTAGCATCCAGTGCAGCTGCATACTGTGTTTGAGGGGGGAGGAAAGCACCCAGCAAAGCCTGCCCAGAGTGGTTGAGGGCATGCAGGGGATCCCTTCAGGCAGAACTATACCTTTAAACCCCAACTTTAGTTTTACAATATCCAGAAATGTTACAGCTAACAGTATACAAAGGAGTCGTTTAGGACAGCAGGTGTTTCTTTGCACTAGAGTAATTAAAAAAAAAAAGCTTCAACAAACAGTGAATGTTTTTTCTGGGTGAAACTTTGCACTGAAGTCAACAGGCACCTTGCCATCACCTTTAGTGGAGCCGGGATTTCATCTTTCAGCTTCAAAGCTTGATCTGCTGATCTATAGTGCTAGAAGACTGGAAAATTTCAGACCTGAGCATGGCATTTGGGGAAGGGGACAGAGAACTGAATGGAATTTTAGAAATTAATCCTGTGTCTGCAAACACTTGGTTTCACAAAGGTCTCCAGGGATGTTAAGTGATGGAGTGCACTATAAACACGACCTAGATAATAGGTGCCTCTTTGAAGCCTGTCTTACGAGGGGAATCATTTCTGTAGCACTTAGGGGGCTCTTGGGAAGGTCAGTCTGTAAACCCAGGATTACAGCAAGCTTGAGCAAATACTACACTTGGACCAAAAGTCTCCTCTTTCTGATCTTGTGGGGTAACATGGATGTACAGTGTCAAAAGTTCAACAAGCTCCTAAAGAACAATCTGTGTAAGACCTTGAAAGTTAATACTAAAGTATCGTGCTTGATCTGCTGGACAACGGTCAGCCAGAAGGGCAAAGCAACAGGGAAAATACAGGCGCAGGAGCCTGGCTGAGTTTACCTACAGTAATATTGTGTATTGCATCACCCTGTGTTAAGGGCACAGAGGGCTGCTCAGCCTTGAGTGATGTTATCCACAGCTATCCACACCGCGTGATGCATGAACTCATCTCTTCCCATGTTTGATTCTGTTTCTTGTTTCCGTATCCCAGCATTTAACTGAATTTGAAAGGTAACGAAGGAGCTTGCTGGGTTTCCTCCATCCCACGAAGAGGAGCTGGTTATGCGCAGAGCGGCTGAGGACTTTATCCCGCAGTTCTGCTTCCCACCTGCTCCCTTGCAGTGTCTTGCAGCCTCACTGGTGACAAGAGCTGCGTGGTATCAGCCGATACTGGTTTCTGCTCAGTGCATCTTTGTCCTCAAAGCAAATCAAAGGTGCCCTACATATATGCAGCAAACAGCAGTACCTGCTCCCAGAACGCTCCAGTCCTCGAGGAAGCTTTCTTTGGGGGGAACTCACAGTAAGAGCAGAAGGCCTCATGCAGTTACGATCATTTCTCACAACAGTTTTATTTGCTGGGAAAAAAAAACAAAACCAAAACCAAAACCAACAAAGCTCCATCTGTATCTTTAATTGACAGTCCTTCTAATACCTTGAAATCTTGGCTGAGGTGGGGTTAATTTTTTTTAAAAATACTTGCATTATGTAATGGCTCAGAGTACTATGACCTGCAAACAACGGTGTCCCAGAGACTACTTGCAAACTGGTGTGACGTCCCTCTGTCCCCAAGCTGAGTTGCTGCTGACCCTCAATTCTGACTCAGCCAACACTGCAATGCCAGATTTCTGCCGTTCTGGAGAGGGACTTGGTCCTTATGGCACCCCTGTAGCATCTCTCCTCTCATCAGGAGGGTTTAATGAGATCTAAAGCTTTCCACTTTGTTGAAGTGTTATTCAGGCAGCCCTGAGGTCATCCTCTTTCTGTCCTGTTGACAACTACTTGAGAGTTTATTTGTGGCAGGACAGCCTTGGAGATGGGCTGGAGACAGCAGTGGTCTTCTGGATCCAGCTGTGCCACAGCTGCTTAGGGCCGCATCTTGGAGAAGGCGCTTGTGGATGGGCTGGATGGGTCTGGACCCTGCAGTCACAATTCCTTGAATTACTTCTGTCTAAGCTGTAGTTCTTCTCTAACCTGGAAAACTCTCACGAGAATATTTCCATCAGAAGCCACAGGGAACTTCTGGGCTCAGTGGAGGTGAGACCAAGTCCCCATGCTTGGGCTGCAGCAGTACATCCAGTGCCCAGAAACTTTCTCCGTGTTCACAAGCTGTGAGCTTGCTAAATTCGTTCAGGGTGAAAAATGTAGTAAAGTAGCGCTGTAAGCAAACAGGTCTAAAATACCTAGCAGGCATTGTGTGGAATATGTGTTGGTGTAACTCAAGTCAGAGGCAACCACTGCCCTTGGAAACGGCACCAAGGATTTAGATGGTTGCTGCCTTTCTAGTACGTTACCATCATGCCACATCTTCCTAAGTGAAGGGATCCATAGGATCACATGAAAATTATTATTTTAGGTAAAACTGGGGTTATGCAGTGACTCTAAGCAAGTTGGCCGAAAGTGGCAGAAGGCGCTCCGGGATGGAAGAAGATGCTGCCTCTGTCGCTGGTGTAACCAGGTATCCCTGGCGGGGTCAGCTGCTCCATGACAGTATTGGGGATCCGCAGGGTGGTACCTGTGTGACACAGCTCACGTTTAGCAGAGCTTCCCATCCTAAACAGGCCAGAAATGTAGTTGCTTTATTTTTTGTGTGCTTTTGCTTCAAAATAAGACCAAGCAGGCCACGTAGGTAAGGTAAACTGGAATAAGACGGGATATAGTACTAATTTTACATTGACAACACTAAAGTGCTTTTCTTCACTACGTGTTTACCTTGAGCAAAAAGGTATGAACTCATTATCCTGCGGTAAAACCTCACAGCAAGGAAAACAGCGCTTGAGCCTGGGAGTGGAGAACCACTGGGTGGGAAGGCAGAGGTTTCTCTCTGCACACAGTGTCCTCCGGTAAAGAGTCCCCTTTCGGTACAAATGAAAGAGTGACCTGCTCTGCTCTGGCTAATGTATAATTACACCTTCAACACAACCTTCTATCCCAGCTCTTTGTTTGCCTGTGTTTGTGTGCACAATCTGAAACGCCACCAGACTCTGCATGCAGCAGTGTTTGGAGAAAAACACAGTATTTGTCCTAATTTTGAATCATTCAGGGTTTGGCATAGCCAGACTTCTGCCGTAAAAGTTAATAGCTAAATTCTTGATGCATCTTTGAGTACTTCAACCATGTTGTTTTTCCTTTTCTGTACAGTCATTTTCCAAATATAACAGAGCAAGATCCTACTGGGATTAAAATGTAAATGAGATGAAGATGCAATAGCAAAGGAATAATTTGTTTTAATTCCCCAGTGAAAATATTGCAGTTATTAGATTTAGATTAATTGTAGCCATCTTTTTACCAACACAAATGTTTTGGTTTGGGGTGCTGATTAAAATCCTGCAACAGGGGAAAAACAGAAGAAGTGATGTCACTGCTTGGTCTGTTTTATCATCTCTGGGAAACCAGCATGTCCAGCAGTGATGTTTCACGCATCTTTCTGGTTTGAGGGCGCGGATGCAGGGCTGGAGCCAACAAAGAGGTTTACTGGCTCTGGAGAGAGTTATTTCATGTCGTATGAATCCCTCTGATCCCTCTGCCTGCCTGGCCTCCGCGCTATTAATACTGGGGTTTAGCAAAAAGCAAGTTTGACATTTCATAACTTTCTGTTTTGACCTCTCCTTGACAAGGAGTGTAAAACATTACTTGGTGGAAAGCAGAGCCCCGAGGTTCTACCAGTGTCCCAGGTGGTTCCAAGCAGCACCAACATCCCTTGGCTCCATGTGGTGTCACCCCACTGCCAGGCGCAGGGCTACATGGGTCTGGTGGCTCTGTCCGCAGCAGAGCATCTCACACAGCGGTGAAGAGGCTGAGTGGTAATTAAAGGTTCCCCCCAAAATAGTCATAAGGACGTCAAGGGATGCGGACTGGCCCCGCTTGCCCCACATGCCTCATTTGGAGCGTGTGTGGGTGCCGCGTTGGTGGGGTGCTGCCCACATCCCTCCCGCTGCTCAGAGCCCCGGCAGCTGCTGGGCAGAGGTAGGTTCCCTTTAATTAAAACCTCGAGCATGAAAACATTAGTGGCAAATCCCTTCGTGCTGGAGGTCTTGTGGCTAAACACTGAGGAATGTGTGGTATCAGCCCGGTCACGCTCAGCGGTGAGGAGAGCACGGGGGGATGAGGGCAGTTGTGCACTCGCCGGGCAGGGAACTGTTGACCTGTCCCCAGGCTTGCGTTTTGTGATTGCATCGCGTCAGGGTCCAGAGCCAAGAATTCTGCTGAATTCAAACCTTTTCCCAAGTAATAATCTATATTAGTGTGGACTGATCACTTGGAAAAAGTTAAGAATATTATTACAAACGTAAATGTGTGTGCCTGTGACTGGGGTGTCTCTCTCTCCTTAGACGGATTGTGCTGAGGAAAGGAACGGTACCGCATCCTGGGCGGTGGGGGCCGGCCCTGTGGTTTTGCGGACGATTGCTGCTTATAATCTCATTCATTAATTCCGGATCTCCATTTTAGCTGCGGTTATGGATTGGATTTCGCTGCTGATGCTTTTTATTAGCAAATGGAAGATGACAACGAAATAGTTTTGAGAAATGTGGGTATGCCATAGAAGTGAGAATCACAGGTACTTTAAAGAAGTGCAGTTATCTCTCTAGGTGCTCTCTTTCCTGGTGCTGTCTTCATGCAGCAGAGCTGGGTATGGATTTATTTTTTTTTTTAATGTGGAAGCAATTTTTAAACCCTTTAATTGACTTTCAAAGATTCAATGAAAGGAAAACACTGTTGGGGTTACAGAGTTGTAGCTCCTACCTTTGGCTGCAATAGAATGCCTTGCGTAAAAGGCTTCACACAAAATTCTTTCCAAATACCAAAGCAGTCTACTGAGAATAAATAGAAATGCTTTCTGTTCCCAGGGGGGACCAGTTTTTTTTTCTCTTTTTTTTTTTTTTGAGGAAAAGAAAAAACACTCAAGTTGTCAACACTAGCCACTTGTTTTTGTGACCGTATCTTTTAAACATTGTTCATGAAACTTTGGCTTTCAATAACTGAAGGACGTTATTTGATTTGATTTAAAAAGCACGACTTAAAATATCTATGGGAACTGTCAGGGAAAGCATTGCAAATACTGGAGAATGGGCCCTTTTGGGGAAGAGAGGAAGAGTTTCAGATTCTGCCTTGCTCCTGGCCCCTTCTCCCGCTTTGTCCCTCTTCTTTCAACAGCTGTGGAGTGGAGCGCCGGAAATACAATAGCAGTCACTTATTTACATGGAGGATTGCAATAGGGAAATGAGTCATTTGAAAAGGTATTTTGCAATTTTAATCAATTTTGTTGCCGCTTGCCAGCAAATTAAAAAACCTGCCCTCCAGGAAGCGTCTGCTGTCTGTGGCTGGGTAAGCGGAGCCCGGCTCGGGGGGGCTGTGCTCCTGAAATGGAGGGGGAGCAACTCCCAGTCGGCAGCTATGTGGGATGAGCCCAAGACTCCCCAGATTGCTACAAAGTCCTTTTTGACCTAGTGAGCCCAGGATTTCTACTGTCAGACCCGCCCTCTGCCCTCAGGCTGCCCTGCTCGGCTTGTGAGCATCTCTTCAGAGCAGCAACAGGAGGGCAAAGACTAATTGTTTTCAGGCATCTTTAGAAATTGTTTGTTTGCCCTGAGTATCTCCTGCTGCAACTGGTTTCCTGCTCCAGTTTTGAGTTTGCCACCAGTTTGTGTGAACGTTTACCCAGAAGGTGTCATGCCAGGGTTCGCTGCAGAGGACGTTCTTTAGCACGACACCAAATTTAGTATTTCTGTAGAAGGAAACTCCCATCTTCCAGCTGAGGCCATGGCTGGAGGTGTACCTCCTTCTTCAGCCCTCTGCTCCTGGGGGTTTCCATCTGCCCTTCTCACCTTCCACACTGCTATGAAGGATGTTCAATCTCAGGTGTGTTTATTTAGATTGGGTCCAATTTTTTTTTTGGTTTTGGCAGAACACAAAAAACGGGCTGCTGAAACAAACTTCATTCCCGTTTATTAGAAAAACTCCACTAATCCAAACCCTCACCCCTCTGTAAGAAAATACAGAAAAACAGACCTGTCCCCTTGACCATCCCCTTCTCCAGCTGCAGACAGGGTTTTCATACTGGAGAGACTTTAATTGTCTCCTGGGCTGGCAGACTGCCCACCGCTGCACCCTGCGCCTCCGTGCATGCAGGACCGTACATCGTACAAGCGATGCAGTACCAGCAGGTATCCTGACGGCCCATAAGGTGGGTCTGGGCTGTACCAAAACAAAAACTCTCTGGGTCATCGCGCTGTGACCCTGCACCTGAGAGTAAAGGTCTTCTGGTCATTTTAAGTCTACTGTTTTATAGGAAGAAAGAAATAGTAGCAATAAAACATTGTACAGAGGTGTTGTAAGGAGATCTTTAAAGTTCTAGATTAACCATGCCAGGAAAATTACTGAGTGAGGCACTGATTTTCCCCCCCTTCTCCATTATTGCTTTTTTGCGTATGTAGAAAAGTGCGATTTACAGTAACACAGGGTCTGTTTTTGGGAGCGTTGGAGGGAGGGTGGAAATAGGGAATCAGGGAGGTCCTTCTCATTTCATTAGAGATTGACATGTTTGTACCCGAGCAGAAAGTGGTACCGCTGTTAAAATCTCATTCAAAAATTAGAGCAGAACCACCAGCCCAGAGCAGCAAGTTTTGTCCCCCCATTCCTTGAGGAGGGAAGAGCTGTGTACAGGCCCAGAAGGGTGTGAGATGGGACAGTGGCAAAGTCTTACAGAGCCCCTCGAGAGCGTGGACTATCTGGGAAGGGCTCCTGGCACCCCCGTGCAGAGGGTGCGGGCAGACAGGGACCTCCCGTCTCAGGCAGAGCGGGATGGGGAGAGCCCACTGCCCCCTGCGACGTCGCCACATGGGTGGCGTTTGGCTAAAAAAGAAGAGGGGGAAAGAAAAATGTGAACAGCAGCAGTGTTTAAATGCAGATTTTAAAACCAGTCGATTTCCACACACACAGCTAGTGTGACTTTTTTTTTGAGTGTTAGGTGGTCTTTTTTGAAAATGCACTGAATAGAGCTTTATAGGAGATTCAGGAAGAGTTGGTCTGAGCTTTAACATGCAGAGAAGCCAAGGGGGGATGGAAGCTCTGCTTAGGGGAATTGGGAAGAAAGAGCCATATTTGCAACACAGGTAGTGGAGTTGATTTGCGGGCAAAATGTCTTTTGCCAAACCGATTTGTAAAATCTGCCCAAACCATACCCCAGTCTTCATGGTCACGCGTGGAGGGAAGAAGGTCTCCGTCTCCCGGAGGCTGGAGGCAGGGTGCTGACACCCACCGGCTACCTCTATAGGAATTCTCCCCAAAATTGGGGCCGGGAGGGCACATGGCTGAATTCCTCCAAGACCCGTGGGGCTGTTACTTATGCCAGGGGGAGGCAAGGCTGAGCAAGATGCACGCCTGGAAGCTGAAACTGCACCTCTCCAGCAAGAGCAAACACGGCTAACATTTCCCCAAATGTAAAAACTAGAATACAGAGTGAATTGGTGAACGCAAACAGCGGGCGGGCAATTGCACAGGTCCGCAGTGGTATGGGGGCAGGAGAGCAGCGTGCGACTCCGTAAGGAGGAGGACAGAGCTGGGATGCTGGTGGGAACACCGAGGGGGGGGGAGTTATAATTTCAATTTAAATAACTGAGGATAGTTTAATTAACGCCCGCGGGGTGGCTGGGTGCCGGTGCTGCCTCCCGCAGCGCCTCGTTTTTTTGGGGGGGTGC
>NW_009648041.1:3251708-3267507 GCF_000708025.1 Charadrius vociferus | reverse complement strand
GGATGGTGGCTGGGGCTGGGTGGTGGTCTTCGGCGCTTTCATTTCTATCGGCTTCGCGTACGCCTTCCCCAAAGGCCTAGCCATCTTCTTCAAAGAAATCCAGGATTTCTTTGGCACGTCCTATAGCGAGATCGCGTGGGTCTCCTCGATCATGTTGGCCACGACGTACGGTGCAGGTGAGTAAACCTGCACCAGCCCCTGCGGCGCGGTGTGTTGTAAAAGCAGAAATAAGCCAGAAATCTCCACTCCGGGACAGTGTACGGGGAAAGCAACAGTGTCCCTCTGCACAGGCATGATCAACAGGTTTATTTTCTGATCGTGTTTCCAATGTCGCTTAGGGGAACGAGTCGTATGTGGAGCCTAAAGGGGCTAAGAGGCAGCTTTTCGGAGGTAAATTGTTGTTGGGTGGGATTTTCAAACAGGCCTGGTGCCTTCCAAATTTGTCACTGGGTTCAGTGGGTGCAGGTGTCTTTTGACACCTCTGGGTGCCTTCTGGGCCTGTGGGGGACTCCAAATGCCTTTGAAAAAGTGGTCAGTGACCAGTTTGCTGACATCCCCTTTATTTCCAGCTGGGTTTGCAGCACCTTTGCTGCCTTTCGAAATAGGGCTCATTTCAGTAATATGGGTGCAGGGTTACGCGGAAGGTTTTACAAAGAAAGGGATGCAGTATCCTCTGCACAGCAGAGGCTGAGCTGCATGGCGTGTCCCATTGCTGCATCCCCTTCCCCGGCCATGCTGCCAGCCGCGGGCTGCCATGGGGGATTTCTCTGACGCCACAAACAAAACGTAGCCTTGTCCCTGTCACACAGCACCTCCGTCCTCCCACAGGCGGGCAGCACCAGCCCTGCTCCTTGTATCCGAGTGGCGAGGGGACGGGTGAGCTGTTTCCAAGAGACACTGGCCTCCTCCTGCCTTGCTTTGACCCAAGTCAGTAACTTTGCACCCGAGAGGCTGTGCAGTGCAGTGGTGTGACCCAGACCTGGCGTCTTGCTGAGGGTAGCAGCGGTGGGCTGCTACCAGAAACCAGAAGATCATAAGCTTTCTGTGGGCATCAGTGAAAAAGCCCTGAGAATAGGCTGGGGTAAAATAGCTGGGTCTGGGTTTCAGCCAAAGGTGAGCGTGGAGTAGAGCAATAAACGAAGTAACTGCTTGTTTATTGTGGCAGCTTATAATTACAGCAATGAAATAGCCAGAGTCAATCATTCTTATCAGTTGCAAAGCACTGCATATAACTTTGCTCTATTTTTATGATTTTGATATCACTTTCATGACTCAATGAAAAACTTGGGCTGCCTTTGATTAAATCTGCAATGGGAGGTATACAGGAACCACACTCTGTAATTGCAGGAAACTTCAATATTTATCCTGGCTATTAAAGCAATTCTGAAAATACTCTTTGTTTTTAAAAATTGATTTGTTTTTTATTCCTTAATAATGCACTGTCGAGAGCACAGTTGGTAATGAAAGTAAAGATGCTTTGTAAAGGTTTGTAAAGTGGCAACGATGCTTGAAACAGAGCCTACTGTAATCTACTCTATTGTAAGCCACTGCAAAGGCTTGGTCTCACAGAGAGTAGTTCTGCAAGGGCTGAGTTCCTATTTGAGACCCCACAAATGGAGCACTTCAAGGGTAAAACCCAAGCGGCAATTTAGAAAGAGAAATCCTTCGCTTGAGCCAGTGCTGTTGTCCCAGGCCACCTCCTTGGCCTCCCTGATGGGATGCTGAGCCCGAGCCCTGGGCAGCACTGCAGCTTTGGGATAGGTTTCCCCTGGGACTTGTTATTAAATGCAGAGGAAAGCACTTTTCCCTCAGCCCCAGCGATATAAATAAGCAGTCTGCAGTGAAAAGGAAACAGCCGGGCTCTGTATAGGCAAGTGGGTTGCAGTGGGGGAGGGAAACTGCCGCGGGGAGGCAGGCAGAGGACTGCTTGTCATTTAGGTGCTGCTTAAATGGTTTTTTAAAGGGCTGGGGTACATTATGTGCAATGTCTCTGAAGCAGTCCGGTGGGAAAAAAAGGAAAAGCAGGCGGCCCATGCCTTTGACGTGTTCAGTTGCCTACAGATGAGCATCTAGGAAGCTGCGTGTTTTAGAAGTCAAAGAGAGATGGCTGATGTTTGGTACCAAAAGGATATGAATGAGTGGAGGTTGCTGTAAATTTCGTGGTCTGGGACTAAAATTAGGGCATCGCTGTTTGGGAAGGCTGTGGTTGGGGTTTTAATTTAGGTGAGTGTGCTAAATGTGTCCTGTGGAGAGCAGGGACAGCTGCTCTCCCTGATAGCTGGCTGCCCTACACATTTCTCTGTCTTCCCAGTAGCACAGGGCACCGTACAGTGCAAGCCTTCTTCCTGGGGAAATCATGGAATCGTAGAATTGTCTAGGTTGGAAGGGACCTTTAAGATCATCGTGTCCAACCATCAACCTAACGCTGCCAGAACAACCACTAAACCATGTCCCTCAGCACCACGTCTACCCATCTTTTGCATACCTCCAGGGCTGGTGATTCCACCACTTCCCTGGGCAGCCTGTTCCAAAATGCTGTTTCTTCTGCTGCGCTCAGTCTTGGGTAGGTGTTAGCTGGGGCTCGAGGCACTGTGATGATGGTGTCATGATTTCAACCAGTTTGCAGAAGCCACATTTCAGTTTGGACACCATCATCCACAGTGAAGCCATGGGAAGCGCTGCTCTGCTGCGGGGAGGGGTGAGACCTTGATGGAGCGGCCCCAAAAAGCATGTCCCTTCCCCATACGGCCATGTGCTGAAGCACTATCCCATCACCTATCCAGTAATGCTTCAATAAATGCACCGAAGTAGTTTTCTGTAGGTTGGCGGCTCCCTGGCTGCCTCTGTGGGTTGTTGCCCACTCTGCTCTGTCTTCCAACAAAACCATGTCCCCCCACCCTCTGTATGGTGGAGATGCTTTGTGCTTCACCACAACTGAGTGAGGAATGTGCTCTGCAGATTAACCCTGGATCTGTCAGTGCCTGAAGTCGCTCGCGGGGGTGTAGCTGGGGGACTTGAGCCTCTTGGGGTGCAGGTCACGCTGACAAGCTGGCACTGGAGCAGGTGAATGCTCTGATGGCCTCTGCCTTCTCCTGTCTTCAGACTCTCCAACTCACTTCCTTCTCTTGCTCTCCAAGCGTTCAAGCCAGTGCTGTGTGCTCTGCCCCTGGGATGTTGCAGTGGACTTTTATCCCAATTAACTGAGCGCCTCCTGCCTTTATGCAAGGAGCTTTAACTTTAACCGCCCTTATGCTATTATACGGTAATGGGGGATGATACAACTGGGCACCGTTAGACTTAATTGTCAGTGATTATACCTTTGTACCTTCCCACTTGCCTTGCAGTTGCTCGGAGTTATGTCCATTTAACAGTCCTCCCCTCCTCTGCTCTGCTCTTCAATAAGATTTATGCTTGTTTGATCATCCCTCTCCCTTCAGCCATCCGGGCTGAGGTATCAAGTTGCTCAGCGGCTGCAGACGGGGCCGCCGTGGGAGTTTGCAGAACATGGAGCAAATGAAACACACGTGCCCAGGAGCCTATTTAACACATCTAATTTGATTGACTGGGCATTTAACGCCAGAGCGGGTTTGACTTATGAACGGCCTCAGTGATTTGGAAATTCTCCTTAAAGGAATGGGGGCGCTGGTTCCTGTGAGCTGCCAAAGTCTTGCTCTGCCGCGGTGCCTGTTCGAGCTGTTAGGATGCCCGTGCGGCAAAGCTTGATTTACTTTCTGAAAAACTAGTAAATAGTTTAACGCTGGATTTTTGCTAATCTTTGATGAAAGAAAAGAAATTCTAAAAATGCCACAGTAAGTTTTCAACATAGTCCTGAGTAACAAGTAGAGTTAGTAAACCAGGGAATTATTGCCATGGCTTCTCCATTCCTTTCCCTCACCAGTGGTGAGGCAGAACTGTCACAGCCCACATGGAGGTGCGGGGGTGGGTGCAGTCCACAGCCACCTGGGAACTGTGTTGGGGACACCAAGCATCTCCTATGTGAGGCACCAGCCCCGTGTCCTGGGGGGGCTGAAGGGGCCAAATGATGCATTTGCTGGTGTCAGGTCTGGGCATCACAGCCATGAAAGGAAAGCCCCAAACTTGCCTCACCTCCACCCCTTCCCTCTGCTCCAACAGCAGTAAATAGTGGTGATTTGGAAGGTGGCCACGTAGATCAAAAGCGTTCCTCAAGAGTGCACAGGCTCTGCCGTTTGCTCAGTTGGCTTCAGGGAAAGGCTGTGGTGTTGCTGTGGTGTTGCTGTCCGGTGTTGGGCCGTGTCTCTGGGCTGTGTGGTGGACTCTGGGCAGCGAGGCAGGGGTGGGAGGTTGGCTGCCCGTAAGCTGGCATCCCAGCATGGGGATATCCCCCACAAGGGCTGACCTGGCCGCCCTGCTCAGCTCCCTCCATCCCCGGGAGCTCGGGGCAGCCGTGCCCCCCGGTGCCTTGGCAGGGTGCAGATGGTCTGATGGTCTCACTGACAACAGCTTTTGTTTGCAAACATCCTCAGGAAACGGTCCTTCAGTTCCTTGGCATGCTCGTTGGTGCAGGGACTTGTTTTTAGGCTGCGCTGCTTACTGTGTAACACAGCTTATGTTTGCATCTCGTAAATAATGCAAATGAAGCGTATTTTCTCAAAGTACTCGCCTGAACTAACCCAAATCTCCAGTGGAGTAGCTCTGTTGACTTTGACAGCATGGATGCAGATTTATAGGGACCACCTGAGGCTTTGCTTGTAGCACCAGAGCAGTGCCAGTTTTTCAGACTAAGACTGAAAAACCAGCAGCCGAGACTGTTTCTGCCCTTCACTTTTTGCTTAATTCCCCTAGGAAGCTGTTTTACACCAGCCGAGGCTCTGGCAATATATATCGCGGAAGTTTTAATGTGTCTTATCCCCCAGTTTCTTAATCTGAACTAGGTTGCAGAAAACAATTCTGTCACTATAATACAGGTAGTAAAACAGATTAGTGTGCAGTAAAGTGGATAACCTGGAGTTTATGATAGGGTACTTGTAGTTCTCGCCAGTGCTCATGTTCAGCAATTCCACGTTTCCAGTTGCGGAGGGCAAACCGGGGAGGTTTGTGGGTGAGGAGCATGAGGGAACATTGCTTTTCTCTGACCAAATCTGCAGGGTGAAACCCTGTCAATCTGATAAAATGAAAGGATTTCTATTTTGTGGTGTTTCTTTCTTTTTTTTTTTTTTTTGGTCATGGGCTCATTCCTTCCCCAAATGAGAAAAGTATTACGGAGCAGAGTCTTTGCCAGATGTAAAGAAAAGGAACCAGGATCTATCCATAGGGGACCAGAGGAGATGTCATCGTTCTTCCCTAAAGGCACTTTCAGCTGCATCTCAGTTCCTGGGTATCAGGCTCTGGGGGTGACGAGGACATGCCAACATTGTCAAAATGTGGAGCATTTTGGGCACCCGTCGTGCTGCTGCGTGCCCTTGGCAGCGTTTCCTTTTGCAAACTGCCTCCTTGGACTACGCTATGCCAACGAAAACTCCCAAGGTCTTGCCTCATGTGCAGGGATGAGTTTTGTGCAGGGAGACAATCTTAAATAATATAATTGCAAAACCTAAAGCCTTTGGCCTTCACGCCTCCTGACTTGGGCTGTGTCCCCATGTCATGTTCACAATACCAAACTGAGCTGCCCTCTTCCCATTTTTAAGGGTGACACATTTCAAGCGAGGCCACAGATGAGTCCCTGGAGATAACCATTACCCAGGGGAAGCAAGAGGCAGTTGAGCTGCCAGGAAAGAAAAGATAAGCAATACTAATTTGCTGGTAATTTAGTTGCCCTATTCAGCATTGGGGGAAGCAGTCAAGCATTCTAAAAATAAGACATACTGATGCTACTAATTTAATAGCAGCAATGTTCTTGTGGCTGTTACGGTCTCCTCTAAGGCTATCAGAGAGGTAAGGATCATGGGAAGAAGTAATGTCTTTTATTAGACAGGCTGGATGTGGCCTTGGGCAACCTGGTCTAGTGGGAGGTGTCCCTGCCCATGGCAGGGGGTTGGAACTCAATGATCTTCAAGGTCCCTTCCAACCTAAACCATTCTATGATTCCATGATTATGGCCAACTGTTACAGCTTGAACAATGAGCTGCCTTTCTGGCACGTGTGCCAGAATAGAGAGAATTAATTAATACCTAGGGCAGTATCTGCATTTTCAGTTTGGGTTTTTTTGTTTGGTTGGTTGGGTTTTTTTTATGGTGACTGTGTGGTCAAAATGCTCCTTCCATTGTAATGAAACCACAGAAGTCATCTGAGTGAAACTCGGAGACCAGATCCTGACACAGAGTCGTTCCAGCTGATACACTTGGATAGCTGGGGCTACAGCAGGAGACATCTGACCTTTTTTTTTTCTTCTCATTTTGAAGAATCTCACTCTTTCTTTTGCAATTGCGGTGCAGCTAAGCCTTGTGCATGTTTGTATACAGATTGTAGATGTAAATATGTGTCACTTCTGTTGCCCCTTAATATATAAAAAGCTAAGCTGCATCAGGACCATACATTGTTTTTATTCAGTTTGTAGTGCAGTAGAGTCTTGGTCTCAGTCTTGCTATTTGCTGCTGTAATGCTCCCCCAAAAATCCCCAGGGTGCTGTTCTTACACTTCCAAATGTCTATTAAAAATTAGGGAATCACCTTCTATTTTCCAAGACAGGCGCAGAGAGCCACCTTTTGCAAACACAAGAGAAATGAGAGCATTGTTCAAGTAAAAGCTTTATCCTGAAGCCAGCTGCCAATGTTTACTGCTCTTGTTATTTATTATTTATTGTTTTGTAATTGAATGAAATGTCTGAAGATTTAATTCTGGGGGTACTCCACAACTGAGTCTTTTCTCCAAAGAAACTTTCTCCCAGAGCTTGTAGCTGCTTAATAGAGCATCTGCTAAAGCAGCAAGGAAGAGATTGGGAAGTTGAAAGTCGACCATTGACCTTGAACATTTAATCCAAAATTTTATAGCTGTATTTTATTACACTGCTAGCATGATAAATTGCAGTGACAGGTTTAGAAAGCGCCTTACAACATGCAGTGGTGTAAAGCTATATTAATAATGAGTTTGATTCTGCAGTTTTTAACTTAATCAAAACTGTCAGTGTTCTTTTCTGGTCTGGTCCAAACTTCATCAAAACGTTCTCTGCCTCCAGAGCTCACCCAGGGCTCTCCGCCCATCCCAGGTGCTTGCAAATAGCTGGGAAGTACCACAGCACTAAAATGGGGAAACTGAGGCACGGGAAGGGAAGTGTGGGGTTTCTTTCAGCCAAGCAGCAGGTGGGTGACAGAGCCTAGGCCTGGCCTCTGGAGGTGCCAGCTCTCTGCGAGCCAGTTTTGGCTCAGACATTGCCTGATGGACCACAAGCGCCAGGGCAGGACGTGCCTTGACCGGTGGAGGCTCTACTGCGCTTGCTGCTAAAAGCTCGGTGATGGGGCTGCCTGGCAAAATTGTGTCTTGTGGGTTGCCCAGCGTTTTGCAGTGGATTTTCTGTGTGCAGGGTCCCAAACGGCGGGGCAGCCCCCTCGCTGTGAGGAGGAGAGCTGTGTGCAGGAGAGCAAGGTGCCTGTGTGGGGCAGCCGCCAGGTTATCCTTATGCGTTATGTTTGGGTGGTTGCACTATGGGCTTCTCAGCATTTTCTGTAACGTGGGCTTAGAAAAGAAATAAAAGGGTTAGTACCTGGGCACGGTTTGCGTTTGGAGATGCTCAGCGCACAGGGATGCAGTGCGGATCTGCGGTGCGCAGTGGCTGCTCGCTGGTCTTTGCAGGAAAACCAGCACCTGCATCCTCTGGGTCCTGTGTTGTGTCTGACCACCCCACGGGATGCTTCAGTTACCTGAGGCTGTCTGAAGAGACGTGAGCACCTCCTTCATCAGCCCTTAGTGCTGAGCAAGGGTTACAAGAGAAGAGAGGGAGAGGAGGGGAGGACGGGTGATATTTGCAGTGATGTATCACGTCAGCTCTCTCTACTTATGTGCTTACAGCATTGGTTCAACAAAAATTCTCAAATAGGGTTTTCACTAGGGTTTCCCTAGGCATGTGCTTTTCCACCCACGTATTTTGTGCAGGCTGAAACAGAAGGAATATCTCTGTTTATCCACAGTGGACATACAGTATCCCGCCATCATGGCCCAAGCCCAGGCAGGTGCTCCCTGTGTACCTGCAGCTCAGCTGCCCAGTGTTGGACTTCATCCTTTTGCGTATCGCCACCACTTCTTGGAGTCCCACCAAGAGTCAATCAGCCTCCCCGTGTCATTGAAACAAGACGTCTTCCCACACTGAGGCAATCCCTGGGGTAGCAGCACTATTATGATCTTGGATTTTGCTAAGAAAGCCGGATGAGGAATGGTTTGATTTCTGTAATGGATGGCACTGCAGATTCATATACTTCTGACTCTCAGAGAGCGCTCAAGCCCTGCAAGGTCACCACGTATGTGCTTATATTTTTTATTTTTTTAAATAGCCCTGTTCTACTTAAGAGTGATAATAGCACTATAGGTTCAGGTGAAATATTTCGGTGTTCGTGGACTTGGTCACAAAGCTTTATCATTCCGCCCTTCATTGGAGCTAGCAAGGTCATCGGGAAGCAGTAATAGAGATGTGATAGACTTAATAAAACCCGAGATTAATAAGAACTAGGAAGAAGAAAGCAAAGAGTTTTGGTTGGGGGGTTGTTAATGCTTTGCTGGCAGGTGTTAAGCCCAGAGTAAGTTATAATCCACTCCCACAAGTGAAATTCAAACACGAAATCTTCTTCCCCCAGTCAGTACAGCACGTGTTCTGTGTGCTGCCGTAGGAAGGAGTGCTAGAGCATTGATGCCAACCTGTCCCACAGCATTGGAGCTTTTCTGCCCCTGGATGGCTCTCCAGCATAACTGGTCTCTTGGTCAAGTTATGCAGGGCTTCCAGGAGGTGGGCAAAGCCCTTTGGAGACCGTGGCCAGGTAGGGGCCGATTTGCTTGTAGGGCGGCGTGTTAGGACCAGTAATGAAGGGCTGCTGGTCTCAGGGAATAGGTGTTCCAGCTGCGCAGGGGACTCGTTCTGCAGCTGGGCTTAAAACGACGGAAGGGATAATAGTTTGTGGTCCTGCGAAAGCAAAAGGTGAGCTAAAAAAATCATGGGAAAGAAATTCAAAAAACGTGACGTCATGACCTTCTGAAGGTCAGCGGCTGTGATCTGCTGTGGGGGTGAGATCCAAGCCACCAGCCCGGGGAAACCACCGAGCGCAGGCAGCCGTGTGCTAGGCACCTGTGACACCATCCCCTTGCAGGAGCGGTTATTTAATTGCCTAAATACAAAGTGACACAAAGGACCTTGGCTCCAGCCCCAATTTTGAAGCTGTTGGCCTCTGGCTCTTCCATGCGCCGCAGGAGCAGCGCGTGTCAGCTGTGTAATCTGGAAATTGAAATGCCGAAGCACTGATCAGATAAGATTGCTGGATAAGGAAGAGGACACTTTGTCTTTCTGAAGCTTGGACCTCATCTGCTTTGTTTTTCTTTTTTTTTTTTTTTTTTACATCAGGATGCTGCTGTGGTAAACTCATGTATTTCTGATGGGAGGTGAGGGTCCCTGGCGTCCCAAGGATGTGCCTGGTGCGTGCAGGGCAGGGAGGGCTGGCGCCGTTTGGTTTCTGCACCAGATCATTACACCCACCGCCTTCTCAGCTGGAGATGGTGCCAATCCTGGGGAGACCCAGCACCGCACAGCCTGGACTGACCGGTTTGATGACCGAGTAGCGCATCTCACAGGGGTTGTGCAGAAGCTGCATCCGTTGCGCCCTTTAACGTACAGACCATTTTCCTCACCTGTGAGGAAGAAAGAGAGGCAGCCCCTGGTGGCTGGTTAGCTATCGGAGCTGCTGTTGCATATGCTGGACTTTAGCCTCCTTATTTAAAAATGACTATTTGCAGTGCAAAGTAATACTAACAGAAGGCATCAGGGCAGTTTAGGGGTGGACAGGGCTTTGGAAGCTGCCCTGTGGGGTCTGGCAGAGGGGTGTTTGATACCATGGCTGTCACCTGGGACGCTTGCTTGCTGCCACTTGTCCTCCGGTACTGGCATGTGTGGCCATCCTGTCTCCAGCAGCACTGCCTGAGGAAGAACCAGTTGTGTGTGGGCTCCTCAGCCATTGCGGGTGCAAAACAAACCGTCTGAACCCAGCAGCTGAGACTATTAATACACCATATTATTACCGGGTACCAGTGATTCTTCTCTGGCGATCTGGAGCAGGCACGTGCAGGGCACAGTTACCATGAGTCAGCTGGTGAGAAGGTGGTTCTGGTGACAAACACTTAAGAGCATGAGCCATCCACATCCGGGACCTTGGACTTCTCCTCCAGCAAGGCAAAAGCCTGAAAGGCTGCAAGTTTTAACCCTTTCATCCCTTTCCCCACCGCCTTTGTGAGCGTTTTCTTAGGCCGCCTCCGTTTCGTGCCGTGCATCGTTACCGGGTGCTGATTGCTGCCGCTGATCCCCTCCGCCTCGGGAGGTTGGTGGATTCTGGCAGCGTGTTAATATGGCGGGGGCACTTGCTTTCATTTGCGAGGTAATGAGGAGGTTGCTGTGTTACAATGGGCTGGTACAGTGTTGGATAAATTACAAGGCCAAAGGCAGTGTTGTTATTCCACTGAGGGAATTAGATTATTACTGAGGAAATTGCAGGCCTGCTCCAGTTGTTGTTTTACTACTAGTGTAATAATAGACTTTGTTTTATTAGTATAAATGATTTCCCCCCTTTCCTCCCAGCTGAGTACACTCCGCTCCATCTTACGTCCCCAGTGACTCCACATAGTCAACGCCAGTCATGTTGTGCTGAGTTCCTTAGCATTATCTGTGTTTTCACAGCAGTTTGGAAAATATTAACTATCCGGGCAGTTCTTTTGGTGCTGACCGATGTCCCTGTGCAGTAACAGCTCTTTAGAGCCACTTGTCACTGTGGAAAAGTGGGAAAAGCTGAGCTGCACTTGGCAGCCCCAGTGATGGGGGCACTGGTGGTCCCAAATCTGCCAGCACCGGGGTCCGTGAAGTGGACTATTTTAAAGTGTCGGTATGTTATCATGGCCATCAAATGGTCTTACCAGCAGGCATATGATGTTTGCAATGGCTCCATGCCACTTTACACTGTCAGAAGGTCAGTCTTGTGAAACCTGGAAAAACCCCACATTGCATGGAAGCCTCTGGGTTATGGGGTCTGTCCTTCAGGCTCTCAGCTCTTAGCTGCTTCTCTGAGAGCCCTGCACAAAAATATTTCAGCAGAAATTCATCCAAGCCAGGTTCCACCAAAAAGGGGGAAAACTGTTTCTGTTAGTAAGAAAAAAAAAGAAAAAGACAAGCCAAACTTTACAAATAAGGGAGATATATATATATGGTCAGAGGTATGGGAGAGAAGAATGTTTTAGTCCTTGTTAAAAATACATTGGTGTTTTGCACCAACACGGGAAATTTTGCAGCTCATAAAAAATTCATAAGGCATATTGAGGAAAACAGAAAGGCAATTCAGGTGTCTATTTTTTGAGCGCTGTCGTACTTGCAAGAGTTTAAGCCAGTCTGGATTGATATTTCTTGTTAAATGCCAACTCTGCGTTATGATCCTCTCTGGATCAGAGTTCAGCGGCTCAAAAAAAATAAATTACAAGATGGCCTAGCTTTGTGGAAAAGAAGAGAGGAGAGTCCAGGGTATTTTGCATTTTCTTTATGGTTTTACAGTGTCTTCTTCAGGGTCCTTTTCACTTCTGCAAACACAAAACTCAAGGTGAAAAGTAATTGGACAAGCTAACAAATGAGTTGGGGCTTGCTTTATTTCCCACCGGCGAGTTCCTGTGTTTTGCTTGCCACCAAGATCAGCTTCTTTGACATGGCCTTTCATGTACCGGCTAACAACGAATGGAAATCTGCCACAGGTATGAGAAAAGAGAAGCTTTATACAGGACAGGCACTAAACCAGCATGATTTATATGGGCTGAGGATAGTGCTTTACATTACATCAGTCTTCCAAGAGTGCCATGATCCCAGCAGCATCTTTAGGGGATATTTGGTGCGAACTGTTGCTCTCCAGACTGCAGAATTTTACTGCAGGCAGAACCCCCTGTATATGCACAGTGCTCTGCAAGGTGGGGTGTAAAACAAGGTGTTTCTGAGCTGGCTTTCCTTGCTTTTACCCAAGGGATGGTGGTAGCTCCACTGGAGACCATGTCCCCCAGCAGGGAAGCCACAGGCATGGCTCTGAGCAAAGCCAGCAGAAGGATGAGGCTCAGCATCCCCCCTGTGTCCTCCACTGTCTCGTGTTATCCCCTTGTGATGGGTGATAAATGATCGTGCAGCTGGAATTTCTTCGGGAGGGAGGAAGCCATGTGCTGGGTTGTGGAAGGGGCTGCCTGGTATCCTGGGGCTGGGTGGGTGGGAATGCCATCCCTTCCCGCAGAGAAGCGCCGGCACTCCTGTGTCGTCAGCCTTGTCCTTGTAACGTGTTGGGGTGCAAGGGAGTGATTAAATTTTACTTCTAATTTCCTCCTTAGAAGTTGCAATGCCGCCACGGTGGTGGGGTTATGGGGACAGCGTTGGCTGGCTGACACCAGCCCTGGCTGCTCTGCTCCCTGAGAAGCTGTGCACCGGGGACACGCTCAGCAGCTGAGATGGCTTTTACCCCTTGACGTGACTTTTCAGGGACTCTGACAGCATTCGTGGGGCTGCCTCTGCAAGGTCAAGCCGGGTACATGGTGGCTTTCTGAGAGCTTTGCCAGCTGTTTCTCTTGCTTTGTCCTCACCTGACTGTAAATTAAGAGGTAAAAATCACCCCAACTCCTGTTAGCCTCTGCCGTTGGCTCACAGGAAGGAAGGAGGTTTTAGTTTGGATGCCAGGACAGGGGGCCTGTGGTTCCTGCACGTTTGACCAGGCAGGTATCAGCAAGTAAAGGTGCCTTGGGATCTAAGCTGCACACGTTTTACCGTAATTGGTTTCTGTGTGGTAATCTACAGCATCTTTATTCTCTTCATGCAGGCTGAATAACTGGTAAATGACAGGCCCCGCTTTTCAATTCCACCGTGTTTCCAGGGGCTGTCACACTTTTAATTTTTGCAGTAGCTGCAAGCAAAGCAGTAATCGCGTTTCCTATTTCCCACAACTGCGGTGCTGGCTTTGTTGTTCCCTCTTCTTAATTCCTCTGCCTTGACTTGAGCTATTTGATGTTTTCCAAAGCTCCCCAGAACACTGCTGTTAAAGTTATCTAATGCTTGATGGCTGATCAGCCCCCTGTGAGAAATACTTCAGGGGTGGCATGTGGCAGAGCAGGGCAGGAGAGGTGTGTTTAGGTCTGTTGGGTGTGATGCTGATGGGAGAAGACGTCTGGGCACGGTGAAGGTGTGTCTGTGCTTCGTACGCCTGCCCAAGTTGGCAGGGTTTGCGTGCTGAAGTGTGCACAGCTATGTGACATATCGCGTGCGCCAGTTTCTGCCAAGAGATGGGACAGCGTTTGAAAGGCTGCTCCATTAAAGCCTATGGACGTTTCTGTAGATCCAAATGACTTGAGTGGAAGTAATTTTGGGGATGTGATTTTGCATTTGCTTCAGTGCATTTGAAAGGTCTGCTCAGTACTATTACAAAACCTTCGTCCTATGAGCAGCATCTCAGGGAAGTTTGGTTTCCCAGCTCTTTGAGACCTTGGTTTGGATTCTCTGATGCCTCATAAAGTGTAAGTCTCGCTGATGCTTTCCCTGCAGGTTGAGTGCTCGGCATGGCTTCTGCTGTGGATTCTCCAGTGGCTGGAAAGGTTTAGTCCAGATGCTCTGCTCCTGTTTTCTCCTGTAACTGTCTGCACTTAGTGTCTTAGAGGTCTCTGACCCTCAGTCCTATGTGGGTGAGGCCGCTTAGGGAGATAAAATGCTGTCGCTCACACATGTGCTGTGATCCTGTACGCCAGTCATCTTCAGCAAAGCAGCTTCACAGGGCCTGGACTTAAGGTTTCAGGCTGCAAAGGAGAAAAGCTTATGTTGCTTCTGACGTTCATCACAGTTCTCTGTGAGCTTGGCCCAGCCCATGCAGATAGCACCGTTGAGACCACAGCTCTGCCACCCGGACTGGCAAACCGGCGGGACTGATTATCCCCCTGTAAAACTGGTAATGCTGGTTACAGCAGATGCGGGCTGTTGGCTGAAGGTCATGCAGACCTGCTGTAAAGTATTGCTGAGAGATCACACAAGACAAGAACAGGGAGCGATTGTGGTCTCGTGGCTTAATAAGTGATTGCTGGCAAGGTGGCATGTTGTGGAGGACACTGTGTGTTCATGGAGGGTGCCCCGGGGGCACAGGAAGGGTGCTGCATTTGTAACGCCAGTGATTGGGTTACGAACTTTTGCTTTCATCTACTCCAGCCTCTACCACGGGTTGTCTCCGTAGCCAGGAAGCAGAGCAGAATGTGTCCCACCCTCAGCCCCTTCCAGTTCAACATCTGCTGTCATGGCCCAAACCCATCCTTACTGATGGGTGAAGCTAACAGGACAGCTGATGGACTGGAGAGAGAGGAATGTGGATCCATATTGCCCTTCTCCTGAGGTGGATGCTGCAAGAGTGGGACATAAGTGAGCATTTTGTTTTACTTTTCATAGCAGGGTCTTCTCTCCCCAGGAGCTGCCCCGAAGCAGAGCAGAAGGGCCTTAGCAGAAATCTTGTGGGCTTTAAATGCTCTGCTCCATGGTACAACATCCTGTAGTTTTAGGGCTAATGTGAAAGCCCTCTTCCAGTGGGAGGGGTAATTGAAGCCACATTTTCTTAGTTGAGTAATTAGGTTGATTCTGGAGTGACGCAGACATGTGGAAAATTGAAAAATGGAAGAGCTGTGAGCCCTTAGGCTGCAGAGGAATGTGGTGGTGCCTTTTGGAGGAACACAGGCTGGATCTATTGGATTACAGGACACACTGAGACCAGCTCAGGCATGATGCAAATCCCAGTCCTGACGAGGGGAAACTCAATGAGAAAGGGGTCTCTTTCCTGCCGTGCTGATCTGACATATGTATCTCTTTCCCCAGAACTTCTCGTTGAATTCTGTAGTGTTCTGTGCAGCAAAAGGATATATGCATGTAGATCCAGTTACAGGATTAGGAGAAAAAACTCTTCACGTAATTATACACTCACAGAAGTTTTAACTGAAGGGTGCATTTGATGGGGCCAGCTCACAGATCACGCAGTGACAGGGATGCTGTTAAGACTGTGCTTGTGTGTATTTCATTTATGAGTGGTTTTACCTTAGACATCTAGTGGAAAGTATTTTACATGTTACAGATGTAACAATGGGCTTCATTCCCTACATTAAGCCAGTCGTACCTACTGTTTTTTTTTCTTGCACGTTACAACAAGCTGAAAACTTGTTTGGATGCTGTTAGCCATGTTGAGGGGATATTGGGGTTTTTGGGTCCAGCTCCTGTGCTCAAGCGTGCTGTGGTTTGCAGGGTCTGAAAAGAGCTCTGGTACTATTTCTGGTTGAGATTATATAAGCAAAGGTAAATATCCCACCAAATGGCTCTGCGGTGAGGTAGATCCCACAGTCAAACTCTTCAGAGATGCCTGTAAGCTTAAAATACCTGTTTCCAGTAATCTGTATGTGGACAGTGTGGGCTGTTCGTAACGGCAGGAATGAAGGCAAACAGGCACACTGGGCTCCGAAACACCATCACCACTGCTGTGTGCTGAGTAGCACCAGAAATAGTCAGGTAAGATAACATATTAAATGCTTCCTGTATCCCCCTGCCTCATTTCCAGCATCATTTTTGCAGCATTTTGGTTCAGGTTTTTTGAGTAATACAGAATCT
>NW_009648041.1:3248700-3251692 GCF_000708025.1 Charadrius vociferus | reverse complement strand
TCCCTAGTTCTGACTTCTCAGTCTGATGGAACTTCTGAGTTGGCTCTGCTTTGAGAAAGAGGCTGGTTCTGACACCTTCAAAGTCCCTCCAACATGTATTATTCTGTGATTCTGATTTTTATGGGTCCTCCAGCTAGTTGAGACTATTATGCACAAGACCTCCCTTCTTTCTTCCTCCACCCAAAGCCACTGGCATGTTCCACTTCCTCAGATTTCAATGCTTCCTTTCAGTGTGCACAGTCTTTGTTAATCCATTTCCCTCTTTCATAATTTTGCACTTTCCTGAGCCACCTCTTTACATAAATGCAAGACCAAACTGGTTCTTCTGAGCTCCGGCTAATCCATCATCCCCAACTATTTCTACCTACACAGACTGCTATTAAGATTTAATTAACAACTGTTCTGCTGAAGTTTCAGTCCTGGTGAGCAGTATCAGAATTGCATTAAATAGAGGCATTAAAAATGCAACGGTATTCATGATATCAGCTTTGTAATATGAACCAGTGCTTTGTGTGTATGGTTCAGCATCATAGTAAATCAAGAAGCCCCTGTGTTGGGATTATGTGTTCACCTGATTTGTTACTGCCATTTGCCTGCTCTGATGACACTTTGAAGTCCTGGGGGCAGGAGCTGTCACTGACTACACAGCCGCTGTGTGGCATGGGACATACTGCCATCTCCACACGGCAGATCACCTTTCTCCCTTTTTCCATTTTCTTCCTGAAGTCCCTATAGAAGCTGTCAGCAGCACTGCAGGGGCACTAATATTGCAGAGTTTTACCCGCTTTGTGTCAAACATACCCTTCTGTCAGAAGATCCCAACCTCAGGGAACAATTTGCACTCTTTCCACAGGTCCCATTAGCAGTATTTTAGTAAACCGCTATGGCAGCCGACCCGTGGTTATATTTGGAGGCCTACTGTGTGGCATTGGGATGGTCTCAGCTGCCTTCTGCACCAGCATCCTGCAGCTCTACATCTGTGTGGGCTTCATTACAGGTAAGAAGAAAGCACCGCCTTTCCACTCGTGCTTGAGGTTCACTTCTGATGGCTCGGCTCATCCACACTTGGGCACCTCATCCAAGTGCAATGGGAAGCTGGAGAGATAAAAAGCTGGTGGGACAAGGGCCCTTGCTTGTTAACTGCTCCAGAAGAACTTCAGCAAAGAGCATATCCCCCGCTAAGCGCTGTGCTCCTGGCTGAAGATGGCGTGCGGGGTCTTAGCAGGAGATGTGCTCTTTGCAGATGAGTGCTCTTGGCCAGAGGCAACGGTGAGGATGGCCATCAGTGCCCTCAGCTCCCGCTGAAGCGAATGTTGGTTGACTGCACTGTGCCCTGGGCAAGGCAAGCCCTTTGAGATACAAGTGCGACTATGAGAAAGCACCTGTGTTCCTATATAAGTGTGCCTTATATTTCCTCTATGAGATATATGAAATGAGATTTCAGGAATTTGCTTTCCTTTACTTGCCCTTTTCTTGCTTGTGAGGTTAGGAGGTCCTTTATCTGAAAATAATAATCACTAGAGTTGATTGAAAATGTGTGGTATTCTCCATATTGAGAAAAAATTTCTCTACATTTCCTTATTGAAGTTATAATTTGAATTTTCTGTATTGAAATATGAATTTCCATATTAGAAACTCAAACAGGAGAAGGCATAGGCTCAGTCCAGCATCTTTAAAGCCTGCAGGTGCTTGGTTATTGCTTTTAAAGGTAGATGGATTAGAGTTCTCCACCTGTGTGAGTCTAGATGCTTAATTGTAAGCATTTTTGTTTGATTATTTTAGCTAAGGTTTCTTCTAGTGCAGCTAGGACATCTGCCTGAAAACATGACACAATGAGTTCAAAATTGGCTTTTGAGGTCGCAAGGTGTATGTTTTAATGAATGTTCCCTATCTCTCTGCAGCCACATTAAGTGTTGCTGCTTTCTGAGCGTGAAAAGTGTGAGCTCAACATTTAAAATCAATAAAACCAGCCACTAGCAAAGTAAATTGGGACAGAAAGTTTGTCACCCTATTCTCCTACACCAATATTGCTTTATTAGATCTGTACAGTAGCGAATAAATCCCCATGTAGGAGTCCCTCTCTTAAACCTTTCTCTTTCTAAGGAGAGTCACTGTAGTTAGGTGAAACTGTGTTATTAATGAGTGCATAAATCTTGCAGATTCCTTGAAAGAGATTCTAGAAACAAAACAATGAGAAGTAAAAATAACCAATGTCTCCTGTGGATAAATTCAATATTTATCGATGCATGAGCTTGCATCATTCCCTGCTAAACAAATGTCCTCTAGCAAGTTGACTAACACAGGATTAGCACAAGAAAACTGTAAATCCTTTGCTAAAAATATATGCATTTTGGTGAGCAGAATGGCTCAGGCAAGGCACAGTGCTGTAGGAAGGCACTGACTCCTGTTTTCAAAGGTACTTGTCTAAAAACATGCCAGAGGGCAATTTTGTGCCTAAGCCCAGTGGGCGTAGGGGTTATAAAGACACTCCTCTTTTTTGGTCCAAATCTGGTTTGTTGCCCAGCCCAGGGTGTTGATAGTACGAGCTGTGCTCGATGCGTACACATAACCCTCGTGTCAGTGACAGGGTACAGGTCCCCGTGTCTCCCTCATCTTTAATGCCGTGGTGTTTCCTCAGAGCAAAGCACACTTTTTGTTGTGTACATCTTTCCCTCCTGCTTGCTGAATGAGGCCAGCTGTGTGGATGAGGTCTTAGCTAATAACCCATCATTTCCAGGCACGGTGCGTATGTGCTGGGGAAGGAATATTAATTTGACAGAGAAGGGAAGATGCTTGTAATCCTGCTAACATGCTCAATACCTCTAATTACGATTTGAAGTGCTTTCACTGGTCAGGCCTAACATGGAAGCATTCAAGGGCAATTATGAAGCTGCCTGCTCCTCACGTGGCTGAGACAGCATTGCTGTATGAGAGGGACTTCTGTAAAGGTGATTTGCGATGACTGTAAAGCAACCTGTAAACATCACACTCT
>NW_009648041.1:3228480-3248545 GCF_000708025.1 Charadrius vociferus | reverse complement strand
CTCTTTCTAGTCTCCTTCCTACTGGCCTGAAAGGAAACAGACTGACGTAAAAGACCATGTTCATGTAATTCACAGGGATGGAGATAAAAACAAGATAGTTGGTACTAGGAGGTTCCTGCTACAGTCCTGTGCTTTTGTCATATTAATAGAAATCTCTTCAGAGGAGCAGAGCAGGAAGTATCTGTTTACGGTGGAGGGATTAGACATGGCAATCTCAATTACTTTCTTGATTATGTCTTCTTCCATTTGCATGCAGAGCAGGGAGCTCCGCCGTCAGAAGCAGCTCCAAAGCAGCTCTGTCCTTGATGGCACCGAGCTGTGGGCTGCACGAGGCACTCTGCATACGCTGTAAAACCCATGGTCTCTTCCTCACTTGTTTCCCTATAGCCCTTAGAAAAAGAAAGGGGGTTGGCAAGCTGTCAACATGGATGGATGCCAGCCTGGATGCATTAAATAGGTGTTTAGGCATGCAACCTCTTCTTCAGGTCTGAGGTAGTAGCAGCAAATTTCGAAGCTAAATACAAGGCAATAATGACTGGTCAGAGTTTAGTTCAGTCTGTACCAATTAGACCACCATGAAATAAAATGGGATCTAGGGTGAAGCATGTTGACTAACGAGACTCGAGTTTTTGCCTCAGCTGTAAATGTTGAGCATTGAGATACCTGGTAGGATCTTCCCTTGCTAGCAAAGTATGAACAAGATCAATAGCTACACAGCTTGCTCCTGTGGCACCACTTATTTCCTTCTAATATGAGGGAGATGTATTTAATCTAGGGAAGGATGCTCCTTCTGGCACGGGCTTGCTTCTGCTCATGCAACACCACCAACAGGCCTCTCTGTCATATCCCTGGGGAGAAAATGTGTTTTTTTGAGTAACAGTTTCAGCCATGGAAAAGCTGCTGTAGTTTCTGAAAACTGGAATAAAATGGATATAAATATTTCCAACTAAAGTCAGCCAAAAGCTTAAAGTAAATTGAAATTCCAGTCAGTCAATTTGAAACTCTCCAAATTTAATTAATGGGAAGAGCATGAGGTAATATTAAATTAGATTAGTCTGACTGGCAAATTAATGTTCACATAATAAAAAATTTGAGTTGATTATTGGTTAAGTGGGTAGCTGGCATCCAGTCTGATTTTCCTTCTCTGCACAACATGTGGTAGGTCCCTACCAAAAATGATTCTGTGGAACTGATGGTTTAATTTCTGCGTTTACCTACCGGCCCAGGAAATACAGAGTTAAAGCAAACTCTAATCCACTGTGTTGCACTTTATCAGGTGGAAGAAGGTGCATTCCTATATCTGAGCACCATCGAGCGTGTTCTCTAACCAAGGCTGTGTTTTGCCTCCATAGTTCTCAGGTCAGCCCTCTCACAGGCATGAATTTGGCCCTTTATGCATTAGGAGCAGGCTGTACTTCCCAAAGACATGCCATACCAAATATATGGACTATCTAGAAAGGTTTGTGCTGAGAATGTTTTTCGTATCAAGGCTAATTTTAATACGTTGCCATTTCAATTTATTTTTAACGTTGTAAACTTCCAAGTAATTAAAAAAAAAAAAGAATCTTAGGCTTGGCAAAAATAGTAATTTTGTAAAACCATTCAAACTGAAGCTATCCAACATCAGTTGAATTCTGCTGCATCAGTTGGATTCTACTCTATCAGCGACTAATGATAGTGTTCCTTAATTAATTTTGAGAACCTTGACCTTTCTAAATTCTCTTCTGTAAAGCAATATGCCTAATTATGTACTGCACAGTTAAACAAACTAATTATATAGACTAATGAACAAGAAAAAATCTGCATGACCCTATTTTCAGGATTCGTGTTCTCTGGTATAATCACTTCAAGGATTACATTTCTGCTTTGTTCTAATGTGGCTCATTCTTTCCTGGATGGTAGGGTGGAAAATATGTGGCAGGATTTTTAAACATCATTTTCATGGAGTTCTGAAAATTTAACTTTTTAAGGAAATACTGCACATCATAGAGATGTTTGAAAAGAAGACATTATTATCTGCCAGTGCTCTCAAACAGAACCACAGAAAGTTGAGACCACCACAGCATTTGGTATTTGTACCTTCAGATTTCACCTGTGCACGAGAAGCTGGCTAACTGAATGAGCAAGGCAGATTTATAATACCATTTATATACCTAAATGCAATAAAAATAAATTTTAATTAAATGAAACACTGTAGGGTCTTGTCTAATTAGCATCCTCAGTAGCTGTTTTTGCAGACCTCTTCATCTTTTGCATCAAACCTGAGTTGCTCACACCACCAAATTAGTAGCGGCTGAGAAGGGTGATGTTATTTTCTGTGGAGGACTGTCAGCCCGGCAGCAGTGTTGCGTGCCCACCGCCCACAGAGGGGGGTGCCAACCCCATCTGCACATAAGAAAGATGCGCTTCGGTGGTTAGCACTGTTCAAGCCAGAACAACCTTCCTCAAACTGGGGGTTGTCATTTTTTTAATAGGTCCATCCTCTCCTCCAACAAGGCTGCTGTGTCTTGGACAAAACCAGCCAGCGTTCATTGAGACTACAGTTTCAATTTATTCTGAAGCAAACTCTTTGTGCTAGGTTTGCTACCCAAGAGATTTGCAGTGCAAAAGGAAGGGGCATGATCTGACCGAAAGTGTCTTTCTGGGGTCTGGTTACACAAATGCGGTACCCAGAAGCTTAGGGATATCTTGAGCAAAGTTTGCATGCAGACTACCATGTTGAAGAGCCCCCAGTGGACCATGAATTTGCCTTAAACAATAAGCTGAGGATAAATGGGTCTGAAATCTTCTTTTGTGTATCTAAACTATTGTTCTATTTTCCAGGGTTCGGCCTTGCTCTCAACCTCCAGCCTTCAGTGATAATCATAGGCAAATACTTCGTGAAGAGAAGACCCATCGCAAATGGCCTTGCTATGGCGGGGAGCCCCGTGATGCTTTGCACCCTGGCTCCTCTCAACCAGTTCCTTTTTGATAATTTTGGCTGGAGGGGCAGCTTTTTAATTCTTGGGGCAATTTTATTAAACTGCTGTGTGGCGGGAGCTCTCTTCAGACCCATTGGGGCAGCCACAGCATCAGTCAAAACCCAGGCGGTTGAGGAAGGGAAGGCTGCTGTGAAAGAAGAGGTCACTAAGGATGCCATGGAAATGAGTAGTCCCATGAACATCCCAACGGAGACCAAAACAGAAGAGGAAGGAGGAAAGGACTGTTGTGAAAAAATCAATCAGTACCTCGATTTTTCCCTCTTTAAGCACAGAGGGTTCTTGATTTACCTGATTGGAAATGTGCTCATGTTCCTGGGATTTTTTGCCCCCATTGTTTTTCTGGCACCCTATGCAAAGCACATTGGCATTGATGAATATTCGGCTGCTTTCCTCCTTTCGATCCTTGCTATTGTGGATATGATTGCCCGACCTACCACTGGCATCATAGCAAACAGCAAGTGGGTGAGGCCGCGGATTCAATATTTTTTCAGCTTCTCCATTGCTTTCAATGGCACCTGCCACCTTCTGTGCCCACTGGCTTCTGGCTACACGGGGCTTGTCGTCTACTCCATCTTTTTCGGCTTGGCCTTCGGCATGGTTTGTGCCATGCTCTTTGAAACGCTCATGGACCTCGTGGGAGCTGCCCGGTTCACCAGTGCTGTTGGCCTGGTCACCATTGCAGAGTGCTGCACGATATTGCTGGGACCACCAATTGGAGGTGAGTGTATTTTCTTCCTCTGGTTCCACTGGGTTGTCGCTTATATTTAGCCTCTTGCGAGCACACTTTGTAAGAAGTAATTCTAAATGTCTTTTCTCTGCTTCTCACCCACTGTTTTTCCACTAGTATTTGGACAGGGAAGGCATGTCCTAGGTACCTCCTCCAGCATTTCCCCTTTACTCCTTTCTGTGTAGTCCTCCAGTTGAAGTCAACAGTTTGGAGAGTGATCTTTTAGTCCCTGTTGCCTTCTAACACTTGAACTGAACTTGCAGGGTGGGACTTCTGCAACACCAAGAACCTTGCAGTTCAGACGACTCCTCCTGGAGACTCCTCTTATTGCAAAAGGAGTCCACAACTTAAGCACAGTGAAACAAAACAGTTCTATGAAATCCTCTTGTTGACGCAAACCTAAGCCTTGCTCTTTGTCTCGAAGCCTCTGAGTACTTCAACTTGTGGATTTCAGTCATCTTAGAGCATTGGATAGATTTAAGGCTGTTCCTAAAATAAATTAAAAAAAAGGTTTATTTTGGATGTCATGGTTTGATATATCAAAAGGCAGAGACCCTCAGAGGTCCATGCTGAGAATATTGAACCTCCAGCAGGGCTTACAGTTATCTGAAGATACATAGGAGCAGTGATCTCCTGTGATTTTTAGCCACCTCCACTTCTTTCCCTCTATAGCATGTGCTCACTTCTTTTTCTACACACCCTGTCTGGGAGACACCATATTTGAATCTGGCATTCGGCTCAAGCGTAGTCCTTATCAAATCTGAGTTGGCTATGAATTAAATGACTTTATAGGTAACATCCTCTCAGTGTATAGATACCATCCCATCTATGTGCCCTGTCCTGCAAGTTGCATTTCACCTGTCTGCAAGCTTGAATAACTGGTTTGGAAACCAGTCATCTTTAAGTATGCTAAAATGTTTAATTAGGTTGCGTGTGCTGTCTGTATTTGGATGTATAAAAGTTAAACTCTGCTAATTCTTTTGTTATGGCAGTATCATAATAAATTTAAAGAATGTACAGAAAGAAGGCAGTTTAAACCCATTTTCTGGGTGCAAAACTGAGATCTGGCTAATACTCTACGGCATATCTTGCAGAGCCATTTAATTCTTCGTAGTACCACGTAGCTCATATGGTGTGACAGAAGCAGCTGTATCCTCTTGCTGTCTTACAGATTCATTATTTAATTAATGACAAACACAAGAAAATACAATTTTAAAACGACCATTTGCTGAATTATATAATTTTCTGTGTGCAAGATTAAGTTAATGACCAGAGCCTGCTAATGAGGCTAAAACAGTTCTATGTAATAATCAGTAATATTAGTTTTGTAGGGTTTTCCCCACCATTTTAATAAGCAGCGAATTTATTGGTTCTTTGGCATTTTAATAACCTACTGCAGGGTTCTGCTTTAATGAACTAAGTAAATTGTTCCCAGTGTGTTTTATGGCTTTATCTTATTCTCAGAGGAAAAGAGGAAAGACTATCCTACTGTTGAATTTTCCAATACTCTACTCATTAAAACTCTCATTGAAACCTATTTAGGAGACCTCTAGGTCATCCTGATTAGCAGAAAAGGAAAAATTGTTGCAATTAGCATTTGGTTGATGTTTCACCAGTAACATGAAAAACACAGTGCATTGAAAATGGTGTACCAAGGCATCTAGGAATGATTCAGGAACAACTGTTGACCAAAACCAGTTAAAATTATTATTTTTGCGATCAAGAAATCTATTTGGTGGCCATAAAATCCCTTGCAGTGGGATAATTAATCATCAGCTTTTCAACGTTAGGGGTCAGTCAGGAAGTAATTAAAGGTCTGTCTCTTCAAGGAGGAGAACATATTCCAAAAAGTCAGAGAGCTAATGGATGATGGGCCACTTTCAAGGAGGACTATCTGTAGTGTGAAGGCCAGGTTAGGAGTGGGTCTTACTTTAATTAGGGTCTGGGATATTAAGAATGGCCTGTGTTGTGCCAGTAAATGGGAATTAATGCTCAGGATCATAATCCCAATAAGATTTGCATTACATTTTGACATAATGGAGAACACTGACATTTCAATTAAGCCATCTCCCTTCAATTACTCTGTGACTCCGTAGCAGAGGCATTAACCTTTGAGAGGAACCTGTCACATTTGTCTTGGCATTGAAATTATCTGACATTGACAGCATCATCTTTGCTTTCCCTGGAACTAACGTTTTCCAGTTCCACGCAGTGCCCTTTCATCTCTAGATCACGAGTATAAATGCAGAAAGGGCAGCTGTGACCAAAAGCTGAGTCCCCTCTAATGCTGGTGAATGACCCGTGGTGGAATAAATTGGAGGGTCTTTGTCAAGAGTCTGAGACGAGACCCGGTGGCCAAGTGCCACCTCACGAAGGTCTTCCCAAACGCTGCTGCTTTTGTTGACAGCCTGAGGACTACCAAGTCAAATGGACATCCTTGTAGGTGATCACTGGAGTTGATGGAAAGACTCTCTGCGGACTCTGTCATCAGAAGACTTAGTTTCTGCATGGAAAAAATAGCTATACCTGAAAAGTCTAGACTTTGCAATGTAGGTTCTCTGTCCCCTTCTATTTAACTGTACAAATTATTGGTAGTATTACTTATATCAATGTTAATTACCCACAGACTATATAGTGGAACGCTTCTGAAGTATTTGCAGGATCAGAGTATTTGTGGAAGAGATCAGAAGTTCAGAAAATGTCTTATTTTATGCTAAAGCCACAAGGGTGTCCCTTTATATTTAGGATCTGAAAACACAATATTCTTGCCTTCATCTCTAAGTTTCTTTTTTTTTAAAAAACATGTTTTACAGGAACTCTTATCGATACTTTTGGGGACTATAAATATATGTTCATTAAATGTGGAGCTGTGATGGTCCTGGCAGGAACCTTCCTGTTCATCATGAATTATTATAATTATCGTATGCTTGCCAAGGAGGAGAAGGAAAGGAAGGCTAAAGAAGAGGATCCTAAATCTGTAAGGACAGAAAATGAAGGCAAAAATAACTGGAACAAAGAAACCGCACAGGATGGGCCTGAGCTGGAACCTTTGAGAGAGGAACTAGAAGGACTAAAGAAGGACATGAACGGCACAAATGAAGTTTAAACCTGTTCCCATGGGCTGAATGGAAAATTACTTCTGGGTTGCTTAAGTGCACACCAGCTGTGAAATCATACTAGGTTTTTAAATTTTGCTCTATGCTATGCCGTGTGCATCCTCTTCTTTGTTGTAGGAGAAGACTAGAACAGAAACAAGTCTAGTTTCTTAAAAAGTGCTCGGACACAGTGCAGTATCTATTTGCGTACCAAAGGTCCTGCAACATTTTTCTTTAGATTTCCCCCCATTTCCAAGAGGGGCTGAGTAAGGGTGTAACTGACACCTCACTTTTATTCCCCGTCCTACAGCTCTACTCAGTGAAAAGGCCAATGGCCATGGGAGTCAATGCAGAGCCCCTCCAGCTGCCTAAACGGGCTTTGCATTGAGTACTGGTGGTGGCTGGGTCTTCTCACCACACAGTCAAAACTCTTTGACTCTCTTTAACTGCAGTGTCAGAATTATCCCAGGGATTTGGTGCTGCCTTCCACTGGCAGCTGCACTGTGACTTGTACCTCTGTTTCATGGAAATGTAAAATAGACGTTACACTCATCTTAAACACAGCGTGAGAGAGCTGCTTGAACAGAACAAGGGCAGTACGAGCCTGCGTGTGAAGCAGCAGCAAGGCAGCCTGTCTTTGTGTCTGGAGCATGCTAGGATGGAACTCACTTGGGGTGGCTCATCATGGCTTGACCAGGGACTTTCTTAGGCACCTCTAAATTTAGCAAAATGCCTTGAGAAAGGTAGCGTTAGGCAGGGGAGCAGCACAAGGCCGACATGATACAAGAGTCCTTCTTCCAGGTCCTTTGTCTGTGCGGGGCAGAAATTTAATCTTAAAGGGCATAAACGTGATCTAAATTTGAACAGTGCAAATTCTTTAACATTTTCCCTAGAAGGTTATCATCCAATATCTGAGTGCCTTACTGTTTTTAGGATGCTTTTTCTTTACAACAACCTGGTGAGGCAGTAAGTGTTGTAACTATTAATTAATTGTACAAATGAAGAACTGAAGCACAGAGGAGCTATGGGCATCATAGCACCAGTGAATAAAGCTTAGGCATGTCAGACCTGAAACGGGATCCACTGCCCTGAGTTGGGCGCCTTAGCCACCTACTTGAAGGAAAACATTGGCAGCTGAGGAGAGGAGCCGAAAGCCTGCCCGCTGAGCGCAGGTATGCCCCGCTAGAAAATGGGAAATACCATGGATGGTCGTGCATTAAACCACAGCCCTCTCTGCAGCGCAGCCCGCTTACTTCGGGTTTCGTACTACTCCGGATTAATGATTTTAAATGCTGTCTTAGACCTTCGACCTTGTGCTGTATTTTTTTAACCTGGTTAAGTTGCATCCATCCTGGAGGGAATCCAAACACAGCTGTCCCCACCTTGTTTGGGCCGGGTTAGGCACCTCCGGGTTGCTTGCACTGCAATACCCACTGGCCTCATTCCATCCTGTTGCATGGAATAAAGTTTCCCCAGGTCAGTGATGCAGAATTGGAGCTGAGGCCACGTAGGACCCTCTTATCCAGCGGTGATAATTTTGAGCCAGGAAGATCTGGACTCTGACAGCAAGCACTGATGTATTTTATAATAAGCAGCTGTTGCCCAAGAGCAGGGACGCTAAGCAAGACATCGTGTAGTCAAATCATCAGCCTTTTGTAGATTTAGCTCCAAATGACTGGATAAAAAAAAGGGCTTTTGAGGCAGATCACCCAAATCCAAAGCGAACACCAGTCCATAGGCTAGGTCTCCTCTTTCTTTGCTTCAGTGGCACCCTTATGTGATCAGATAAAGTTTTTTCAGTATTTTGTGACTGAAGAACTGTATTTAATTATCACTTGTACACACACTGTGAAGAATGGCTTGTAAAAATACTTCCATGAATACACTATTCTCTTAAATTTAGATCACTCATATCTTCTTGTACCAAACCTTTTGTGTGAAATCTTTTGTTCCACTAAAGAATAATGATCTTTGGCCAATGACTTCAGTAGGACTCAAATTTTATCCTTACGTAGTATCTTGCATTTTCCCTGAAAAACAAAATCTAGACAATATACTTAGGCTTTTGTTGCTGAATTTTTAATATTCTTTATTTCTGTCAAATGTATCTATGGTATTTCAGGAAAAAAGGCATTTACAGAAGGTCCTGAACATTTTCCAATATGCCTTCTGGATGCTTTAATATAGTTAATAAAACTCTCTTAAAAATAATGAAATGAGTTTACATTTGCCTGTTGTGATCTGTAGCGTAATACTGCCTTTCTATTCAGTAAGGAATTTATCCTTGTAGGGTTTCTAGTCCTGGCTCCATGTACATGGTAACAGAGCTCTTGGTCGTAGCCTTTTATTCCAGGACCACTACCAACGGGAGCTCCTGGACACACAGTTTCTTCAACATTTTCAGTGATCTGGGTCAGCCTGACTCGCACCTCCATTTGCGTGGGCCCATGGTGAGTCTGAAAGCAGCTGAGAATGACCTGGCAAGGATCTGACAAGATGATTTTCATACCTTCCCACCAGGTCGTATCAATTAATTCTGGGAACAGTGACCCAGATCCTCTGCTGTCCTTACTGCAGGAGCTGATGCTAAGGCCCTTTGTCTAGCAGACACCCAACGCAAGCTTTTTGGATCATAAAGTTTGGTTAATACAGATAACATTTTCAATAAAAAGGCTTTCTGTTCAGCTATCTGTGAAAATCCTCTGGAAAAGCTACACCTTTGTTAACCTGTCCCTCAGGGCAAAAAAATGCTACATTGGATAAGTAGTTCTTTATGGCTTCAGAAGTCATCTTATATTAAGCAGCTACTTCATTTAACCTACTCAAGCCTCCTGTCATAGAAAGAGATACTACTATGGCACTATTTCTGTCATGTAGGAAGCCGGATCATTTTAACACAATTTTGGCGACTCTGGCTGGTTGTCGGTGGTGAGTGGCCTGCCTCTTCCCTGTTACCCTGCCTCTTGCCCCCGCTGTGGGTTCCAACCACAACATCTCACTAATCAGTGCAGCAAAGCAATGCCAAATAAGTCTGTACTTTTAAGCATGTGAGTAACCGTAGAAATGCTTTGCTGAATCAAACCCCGTGAATTCAAAAACCTGCAGGCTCAAGCTGTAATCCAGGCTTGGAAAACTCTAAAACTTTCCTAAGAATATTTTCAGTTATTAAAAATGACTCCTGCAATATGAAATAGCCATTAGAAAAAGCTCTTGTGAAGGAATAGAAGCTGCCTGTGCATGTAATTTAGTGATTTGTGTGGCAAATTGAACACAATATTCTTATTTACGTGCATGCTAAAGTCTGGAAAGCGCCTTTGTAGGAAAGTCAAGAGTGTGAGTGTTGTACCATAAATATACGTACTAGACACATGGGGCATATTTGAGATATCAGACGGGCAAGGATGATTGCTAACGCTTTCATTGCAGTGCAATTATTAGACATCGTTTGTATTTCATTAGCTTGTGACCTTATTAGAAGCAACTGCCCATTGTTTCCAGGGTTGCTTGAACTTCTACAAGAGCCTGATTTTGATGCTGAACCATCATTCCCTACAACCACAAAAGAAGCCAACAGACCAGCAGCAGCACAGCACTCCCTGCAGCCGTGTTCTGCTGGTGAGGCACGAGCGGTATTTGATGGGGATGTGTGACAAGTACCATGGATTAGATTGAGATTTATCCCATGTACTAATTTCTTATTTATAGTTCCCCTCCTTTTTTCCCTCCATGTGTTTCGCTTTCCAAATGTAAAGGCACGGAGGAGGAATTCCAATATTACAACACTTACTCTGAAGTGGCAACATACGTACACCTTCCTGCCTTCCTTTTTAACAGAACGATAAAGCAGTGACTGTGCCACATGGTGGAGTGTCACGCGACTAGACGGGGACTCTTTCTGCCATCACACATTGTGCCAGACGCTGCTTTGCCACACGTAGTGGTGTCTTGTCCTGGGAAAGGAGCGACACAGCTTGCCTGCAGCGAGCAAGGCTGGGGGACGCAGCTCTGCAAGGTCAGCTGGAAGTTTGAGCTCATCACAAAGAAGAGCTTTAGTGCTTTTTATTTTATACTGTTCATGAAAAACTTCTTCAGTGGGGTGATAACTAAGAGGACGTCAATACCCAGTGCTTAAGGACAAGAGTGTAAAACCAGGCTGTCCTCTTAAGTGAGCGCAGGAGGCTGCAGTTTTGGGGTTTGTAACCGTCACTGGTGTGTATTTATGCTGCTCTGGATAGTCCTCTGCATTCAGCACACAGAGGAGCTCACGGCCATGAAGGGGAAGTATGTTCACTGGCAATATGTGCAGCAATAGAGCAAAATATAATTGTCCTCCTTTTAATAAAAAGAATGAATTGTATCCAGAAAGCGCAAAACACACGAGGAAACCAGAGAAGTCTGGAACCGTGATGGAGTAGAGGTAAGTTGGTAGCAACTGTGTTAAAAACAAGCAAGCAAGCAAACAAACAAAAAAAAAATGAAGCACCAACCTGTATATTTGAAATATGAAATCATTTTAAACAACGTAAGAGATTATTCAGGAGGACAGTCCCTGTGGCAGCTGACGCCAAATTTATTTGGCTGCGTTCAGAAAACGCCTAGTAGACAATACAGGTGCATTCAGATTACATTGAGAAATGAATTTAAAAGACGACTTTCGTGCCCTCTGCGGCGACAGTGACATTGACTATAAAATAGTACTATTTAGACTTATCAGAACCGTGTGAAGGTGTTTTGATGAGTGACATTCATAACTGTCAGCACAGCTTCCCATAATGGCAGTGCAGCTCAGAAATGAAGACTCGATTTGCCGTCTGCTTTGGCACTCCCTAAAGTATCGCTATGCTTTTGTTTGTGTTTGAAGAGAGGCTCATTTACATTCTGACACCGAAAAAATGAACATGTAGAGGTAAATGGGATCTTCTATGTCACCACGGTCAAGACCCTGCTATCACAGGTAACGGCATCATATAATTCATTTTAAAAATGTACAACTTGTTGTCCTGCAGAGCCAAGCACCTGACAAGGTGTGACCCTGCTATGACATTTCTGCAGAGGGTGAATCTCCACATGTCCGACAGCGCAGGTGTCTAGATGCTTAGACAAACACAACCCTATATGGCTTGAGATACTCAAGCCCTTAGCCCGTGGGTCAAACAGTTAGAAAGGATATTTATGCAAGGGAAAATTATATGTGTCCTCTCTCCAAAAAGGCATAAATTTGGACAGTATTTAAAAAAAAATCTTTTTTTAGTATTTGTTTATATGCTTATATGTTACTGAGTTCTGAAAAGTACTCTCCCTTTCTTCAACTTCAGTATTATTGATGAATTAGGACTGAAAATGCTTCCTTGAATGACTTTCCTTTCATTTCTCTTTTCAAACTCCTTTATTCAGACACGCTAACTTTACACTGAACTTGACTGTCACAACGTGCTGTTTCTAAAATTTATAAAAGCATGTTTTCCCCTATTTCAACATTTTTGAAACACTACAAAGTCATTTAAGAGTTGTAGAACACGTTTTAGTCAGAAATTCAAGATGCAATTTTGCCGGACAGCCTAAGAAACCTGTTACAGTGCAAGGCAGACAGGGAAAGTTTCAGAGGAGCAACACCGTGCCTCTTGCAGCAGGGACCGGGCAATCCGTGGGGCATCTGGCACTGAAGATTGCATGCTCTAAATATGGCGGTCTCTCCCAGTGTTTAAAAGATGCATTTACATTTTAATTTCTCTGAATTCACAGCTAACTCAGTGACAGGTATATGTCCATAAGTGTCCAAGGCCGTCCCAAACAGATGTCTTTTGTAAACTGAACACTGCAAAGGACCCTCTCTTCAGCAACTGTATGTCCAGCACTGCAGAAACTGTTTCTCTGCAAGGGCTTATTAAAATCACACCCGAAGCTTGCGTTTAGCTGAATTAGCGTTTCCCAGCCAGTGCTGTGGGAAAGGCTAGAGACTGTGCCAGCAGGCCAGTGCATAGTTTAAAGCCTTTTGGTGCATACAGCTCTGTTTTATGTCTTACCTATTAAGGCATAGGTGCCCAGGAGATTTTAGGAGGGGTAAGAAGGAAATATGGCTCTTGCTGCAAAGGCAGCGAAGTAGTATCTTACGCTGGAAAGGATGGGGGTGCCCCTCAGTGCACACACAGGACAGAGTCCTGCGCTTTGCCCATAGGAGCCAAAGTCTGGATCTACTTCCAACTAACTGTCTGATAGTCCTAATGGTGTAAACACCTCAGCTGGTGCTGCCCATCATCACACCATGATCATCACTGAATGGTCCGTTTTCCACTACCAACTCCCCAGGCCGTGAATTTGTCATTTTTCCCACCAGACTAAATCCATGGGAGAGAAACACACAGAAACATGGGCTTCCCGTAGGCTTTCCAGAGTTTTTTACAATTCTGTCTGCTCAGTGCAAAGGTGTCCCACCAACATGTAGGCCATGAAGACATTCCCACCTTCTGCAGGAGCACTGCTGTTCCGGGTAGGCACCAAACGAGAACGTGCTTCCATGCTTTCTTGGTCAAAGCCATTGGCTTCTGAGGAGGGGAAGATACCCATTCACCAAAGACATCAGTTTCAAGGTCTAATTCTGACTGAACTCAGACACATCGGATTCCTTATGTATCCCGAATTCCCTTTGATGTGCAAAGCAGAGTCACTCGGTGCCTGCTGCTCGCGACAGAGGAACTGGTACAACTGAAATGAAATAGGGACAAGCACTTCCCTTGTGCTTGACGTTCCCTTCCTGGACAGATGAGATTCTTAAGTAGTTTTTAATCAGTATGTAATCAGCCCTGGCCATTAGTTATGCCATCTGATCACAAAACACAACTCCAGAGAGAGATCCTTAGGATATCTAGGAGGATCCATGCATTATTAAGTGAAACAACCGCAGACTCTACCTATCACCCGTTAATACTTTGTATAATAAGTGCTTGTTGAGCAAACTTGCCAAGTCTAATTATTCTCCCAGCAGACTACAGGGTTTTTTTGGCACTTTTACAAGTCTAATGGAAACCACAGCAGGCCTGCTCCTGCAGAGGCAGTGTGGGGAAGGAAATCTCTTTGATGTGTTTCAGACTTCCGAAATAGTCCCTACCTTGCGTGCACATGCATGCACCCACACCCCAGCCTTGCGCCAACAGGTTGGAGGGAAGATCCCCACGGTAAAGCCCTGCGTGCGGGGGCTGCATTCCCCGGTGTGTCAGGATTGATGTGTTAAGACTGCGAGTCCCTCAAATCTGGTGGCAAGCAGGATCCTCTAAGCATCGTTGACGGTGCTGGGTGGGTCCTAGCCAGGTGCCAGTCACAATGTGAAGCCAGAGTGGGGCTCCTTTCAGTGCTGACTCCCAACCCCAAACCAGAGCTGGGGACTGAAGAGACAGCACAACTTGCCCTCCATGGCTGGGCTTTCTGTTCTGCTCTTCCAACCAGGACAATCCCTGTAATGAAGTTTGTTCCCAGGTCGTGACCTCGGACATGATATATGATGGTTCATATTTCTTATTCCTTTGGACATATTTTTCTGAGATCTCTAAGCATTACTCCCAAAAGTCAATTTAACACTGAGATTGTAAGTATCTATGTGGAAAGATTTTTGAGCACGTGCTCCTTTATGAGACATTGTGCTCTCCAGAAAGCAGTGCTAGTGGGTTGATATGGGGAAGGTGAATGAGTCCTCATATCTCATCCAAGAAGTTAATAAAGATTACTCTACTGATTAATTAATACAGAAGCAAAACGTCCCTGCTGCTCAAAGGGTGGGCTGCAGCCATGTGGGGCTTCTCCTGCATGGAGTGCAACCATGTCATCTGTGTAATGATATTTAAACATAGGTCTGCAGGGAGGAACAAGCATGTCTCCAAAGACAAGCCTCCCTTTGGAGACTTCCATCAGTGGATTGGCTTAGAAAATCCCAAACATCCAGAAGGCTGGTGTCCTTCTCACTAAGCTCAACATTTTGGAAAACAGCCTGACTGTTTGGGTTTATCTTTGTCTCTTTTCCTTTTTGTTAGCAAACCATTGCCAAGCTCTATTTATTTATTTTTTTAAAACAAAAAATATTGTGAGTACAGTGGCTAGAAATATATTGAATTCATTTACCCAGTCAGTATTTGTCCTCTGACTTACCTGTTACAGATACCCTTCAAAATACAGTATTGTGTAATACATTCTAGTATGAAACATGAGGGATAATTATATCATGGTTTCAGCTTTCAGCCAGAGAAGATAGTAATTACACACTGTATAAACAGAAGTGCAGTGAAGTAGCTGTGTAATTACAGTGTAACTAAGCTGTAGCTAATTTACTTGTATTCTGAAGTGTATCTGAAGTTAGTAATTAGGGCCAGTACATGATGAAACACTAGCAATCTACTTACCTTCACACAGTGTATTATTTTTCACTCGTATCTATCATGAACCTAGATATTTTCCAGGGATTAATGGTAGGCTGTGAAAAGTTGATAGCCTGAAGTTCAGCAGAGAGCCATTAAATTGGCCTGGTCATTAATCCCTAGAAAATACCCTGCACCAAGGTTGTTGTAAGGTGAATATGGAAAATAACTTTCCACACGTGTTGACTTTTGTCTTGGCTGTTATGTCTTTGACAGTGCGTAGAAACAACACCCCAAATGCAAGTGACTCCCTCTCCCTTGAATTTGGGTGTGCTTAATGTTAAAGAGGATGAATCCTCCCTAGGCTGACCTTTGCACATCACTGAGGGATGCCAGCAGAAGACCCTGAATAGACAGCTTGTGTTCCAGCAAGTCTGTCTTAGCCACAGTTGTCTGGCAATGTTTGGAGGTTAATTTTAGACTGAACTTCCATTTTCTGAAATGTGCAATTCCAGCTTCTCTGAGCTGAGAAACAACACTGGCGGCCAAGTAAAAATATCCATTACCGGGGGAATATGTAAAAACACTGTTTCATCAGTCATCCTGCTCACGTGATTCCCTCCCAGAACTGAGGGTGGTAATGAAAGTAATTTAACATACATCTATAATTAATTTACTACATTCTTTCTGCTGATGGCAATCATCCTACCTAGGAAAACTCATGAAATTGATCTTAATGCGTAAAAATAGAGATGGAAAAGCATTAAAGGCAGCTAAATGTGGTTTACTTCTAAGCACGTAAGCAGTTAAGCACTGTTTGGAGAAATGTTTTGGGGCTCATTTAGCAGGAACCATTACCTGTGAGAAATGATGGCGAGCGCACCAGCTGAGCAGGGTTTTCCCCTCGACACAAGCAGTTTGCGAACACCAGTGAGAGCAGCAGGCCTTTGCTCCTGGAGGCGCTCCTATTTTGCATAATGTGAACAGAGATGTGAGAGCAGGTTCAAAGAGGCTTTGGGGAAGGGGACAAAGCTGCTGGGCAGCTAGAGGTAGCACCGGATACGTAAACTGCACCAGTTTGGTGTAGTGCCTTTTTAAGCCATAAGCCCAGGCCCCCGACATCCAGTTGGATGGATGACTCTGGGCAATCTGCATAACATCCAGATGTGCACTGCACACACCTTATTTGTGCACACACTGCACACAGAGAACAGATACCATATGCATGTGATGGAGAGTCCTATGTCCACATGTGCAGGCTGTGCGTAGGGCTTCCTAGTGGCTTAAAAGCACCCTAGGGTTGCTCAGATATCATGGGGTACTTGTCTGTTAGCCATTATCGTTTCACCAGCTGTGGCTTTTCTGCACATCCATGAGCCTCTTTGCGGGGCTGGTAGCTCCTACCCTCCCAGTGTCTCTGCCCTCCTAGAGCAGCAGAGCACCACTGGAGACCGTCAGGCCAGCAGGAACTCATACGCTTATCTATAGACCATGATCTGCCCTTCCCAGAGACCCTACTTTAAAATGCAGGTCATGACATTATGACTTTAATATGAGCTGGAAACTCTAGAAAAGCAGAAGCCCATAACAAAGAATACTTCAATGCTCTTGTAGCAGCTATATAAATAGGTATATAAATAAGTAAGAAAGCTTTTAAGTGTGTCTTCCATCACTGTGACCTCCAAATGAGGGAGTACAGTAGCCTCACATGGATGAGGGTCAGAGAAGGAAGAGCCACCACTCCTGTTGGTGCCCCCTTCAAGGTGGAGCACAGCCTGTCCTGCCGGCACTGCAAGGGGGGGAAGGAAACCCTGCACAGAACACATCAATCCTCCTATGGAAGAGACCTAAGCAGTATGGAAGTAGGGCAATTCTTTCATTCCCCTATGCCTGCCTGTGCAGGAGACCCCACTGAATGGATACTTGGCCTCTGTATCCATCCAGGGGCTGCTTGTTGCAAGCGTGGCTGAGCGAGGAGGATTCCTGAGCAAGGCTCAGCGAGAGGAGTTTGCTCACACTGCTTCCTCCAAGTGCAAAGCTGCTGTCTGGCTTGTCCTTAACACCAGAAAAAGCAGGATGTGTCAGGCCTGGGCTGCCGGAGAGCGAGCTGTGAATCAGCCGAAGGATCCGTGCGGACAGCAGCGGGTTGTTGCAGGACGTTTATTGCCCGTTGGCTGTCACACAGCTCCTCATCACAGGGCAACAAATGCTTTCAGTGCTGCATGCCGGAGCTGTGAGAGGCACAGCCAGCGGCAAAATGTAAAAACTGGCTCTGAAGCCAGCAGAAAGCAGTCAGGGTTGCTTTGAAATGCTGTGGCGTGCACCCTGAATACCTGTTTTTCACAGTACCCCCATGGCAGGAGCCTGGGAAAGCTTCTGCCCCACCAAAACCCTGACCGCTCTCCAAGGAGCTACAGGAAAGGTGTCAAAATTGGGGAGCTTCCTCTGCACAGGTTTGCCCTCCCAGTTTATTTGCTGTTCCCTCCCATGAGAGCCTCCAGTGGCCCCTGCCCAGCCCAGGCCTGACAAACTCATGGCGTGAACCACTACAGTGTGCAAGACCTGCACACCTTCCTGCCTTTAACACCAAGGTGACATTAAAACCAAAAAAAACACCTGTAGTAAATCCTGACATTATAGGCTTTAAAGAGATTTCAGGACACAGGCATCACATGGAAAGGCTGAGACCTGCCCTGGCTCGGGGACGGATGAGACTTGCCACCCCTCTCTTGAGGAGTAAGGTCTCTTTCTTCCCAGAAGCACTTGTCACTAGTGAGGCATTGCTGTGGGGGACAGCCCTGCTTTTGCCAAAAAGGAAAGCTTTCAGCAAGAGGCTGAAAAAAAAGAAAGATTCCCTAGGCTGTAAGCACAATCTGAGGAAAATAGCTTTTTCTCCAGCCAAAATATGGACATTGACTATGGCAGCACAGAGGTCAGTGAGGAGCACAGGGCAAGCTGCTATCCCTGGCTGAGCTCCACTACTGACTGAGAGATGCCCTAAGACATGCTAATTACCAAGGTTTTCAGATCTTGGATTGGGATTGTATTTACCTAAGAAAGGGGATCTTAGTGGAGTGGTTAGTGGGATGGGAATTAGACCAGGGTTGGACACTTAAAGGCAAAACCAAACTTGCCCTTTCTATAAATTCCCATATCCCTCAGCTTGGCTCCTTCCCACTACATTACGGTTATGTTCTGATTAGGTGTTTCTGTCTTTCCCTGAAGTGGTTGTGGTTTTGGTGATAATATTAGTAGCTGTTGTCGTGAGATGCCCAGCTGGGGAACAGATCATGGGGTGTTAGCTGCTGTGTGGGCAGAATGAAAACCGCTTGGGGTGGGAAGGATGTGATAGGCAAAGCACCCTTGAATGAACTGTGCTAGATCAATTTGAAGTATTCTTAATCATATCTTCTTTAATTAAGGAAAGGTAATATTTTATCTGGAAAAAAATGGCCTGTTTCAAAGGATAGCAGTGGATGAAACAATTTTCTGAAGTTTGTAGGCTTTTCTCTCTAGACTTACGCAATGTTCATCAGCAAATGTTATTAAGCAACGATTGCTAATGGAACATACAGGAATATACAGCAGTACTGTGTGTTTTATCAGCTAATAAAAGCAAGCCCTCAGATTAAGGATGTGTGAGCATATATAATCACATAAATGATGCTCTAAATGTGTGGTTTCTGTTTCAGTGACTTGTGAGCATGATGCAGAACACAGTGACTGAAAAGGTGATAGAATCATCACTATGAGTCTTGCAGCTTGAGAACAAATTAGTGGGTTTTGGTGATACAGCACAACCCAGACGGACATGACTTGCCTGACAAATCCAATATTATATAGCCCTTCAAAGTATATAGTGCTCATCTTTTTTGTCTATTTTGACATGTGTTTTGGATTCCTTCTTTCCTCCTGGTTGCTATGAGTGGTGGCTAAAAGATGTCTGATTTTCCCCAATTGCCCTTTCAGAGACTTGGACTGAGAAACCAGAAAACATGGACCAGGGACTAATCAACTATTCCACATTTGAGCAAGAACTGCCTTGCTGTCTGGCTGATGGCATGATTGTGTGCTTTGCTTAGTGAGGAGCTGCATTTTCTTATTGGAGGAAACCATCCTTTTTTCTTCCAAAGAAATGCCTTCTTTTTTCTTCTTGTTAATATCACTGCAAGTATTATCCATGAAAGGCCATCACTTTTTTTGTTGTTGTTGTTGTTAGAACTAGGAAGAAAACTATTGCAAACAAGTGAAAAATACTTCATATCTGGCTTTACCTCTCCTTTTTCCACCTTTTCCCACCTTTTCTCCTTCCTACTATCATAGAAGGAACAAGTTTGGACACGACAGAGAAAGTAAAAAGAAAATAAGTATCCAACAGAGAATAAAAAAAACCCAAACCAACTATTGATTTCAACCAGAATCTTAAAAATTCTAGAAACATCTAAAATCAATGTTTTCCTTTTTTATCCAAGCAATTCTTGTTAAGAAGCCCAGTACAGCACCAAGATCTCTGCTCCAAGAGACACATGGTGGTGCTGATCCAGAAACAGCTTCTTAGTGAGGGAAAATATCCAACAGAGAATAAAAAAAACCCAAACCAACTATTGATTTCAACCAGAATCTTAAAAATTCTAGAAACATCTAAAATCAATGTTTTCCTTTTTTATCCAAGCAATTCTTGTTAAGAAGCCCAGTACAGCACCAAGATCTCTGCTCCAAGAGACACATGGTGGTGCTGATCCAGAAACAGCTTCTTAGTGAGGGAAAATACATTCTGGGGAAAAAAAAAAAAAAAAAAAAACCCGGGCAAATTTTCACCCTGCTCTGGGTGACAGTGCTGGGATTGACACACACCCCCTCCTCTGCAAGACACCCTCTCCCCTCCAACAAGCAGCGGTGCGGGAGCGTTCCGACAGCAGA